>NW_011487137.1:11377-12912 GCF_000754665.1 Bison bison bison | reverse complement strand
TTACATTACATTTAAGAGTGGATACAGCAAGTGGGAGATTATTCTCATCTATTGTTTCGGCACAGATATCAATTAAGATACCTTCAATGGTATCTAGTATTTGAAATTGAAGTTTTTTACGATAATCACTTTTATTGAATAGCTTTTCAATAATATCTTCTGGGACAACTGGATCAGTCTCTCTGTCAAATACATTTTTTTCATATTTGCCTTTAGTAGACATAATATCTAACACTGTGCTAACAACCTACTTGGAATACTTTCAAAAGCCACAACACTCTGAGTTAAGAATGGACTTCTTATGTCTTGATCTAATTTATGTTTGATTCCTTGTAAAATTTGCCTAGCCACTACTGTTGCATACATATTTAATTTAGAGGCACTCAGTTGACATATCAAGGCAGTCTTTCCTGATTTACTGTGATCCATTGAGCAACAAGAAAATTGGTCTTCAGAATATGAATCTTTGGTTGATAACCATGGTTGTTGTAAAGCAAACTCATCCGGCTGTGAAGGTAAAGCCACAGGAACTGTGAAATTGATGTGAGGACAAAAGAGAGCCTTTACTTTGGAAGTAGTAAATACTTATAAATTTGTTAATATTGACTGTATGATATCTTCAACTACATTTATTTTGGTCAGTTTACCAATATTGAAAGTGGACTGAAGTGTGCATGGATTTCTGTCCAGTATGATAGAATAAACAGGGGACTTTCCTCCATGGGTAGGTTTAGGAAAATAGATATCTGCTGGAAAGGTGATAGTATTATACCTATTTTCACTTGCAGTTCTATCTGTCATGGCAGCAGAACAAAGTTTTTCAAATATGGTTCTAATGACATCATCTGCAACAATGGTTACATCTGCTTCAGATACAAAAGGGCCCACTGTTTTATCCAGGGACTGAACAGATATTTGAGCAAATGGTTCATCATCAGCATGAGAAATGTCACATAAATGGGACTGGTTAAGAGTAAACACCTTTAACTGACCAATTAAATCATTCTGAAAAATTTCATTCAAAATATTTCTTACAATGGGCACAACTGGGGACTTTTTTGGCTCTTTGAGTTCTACTTCAAAAGTTTTTAGTGTTTTTTCAAGTTCCTGTTGCTTAAGAGAATCTGATTTAGTTTCATCTTCTATTGGTCTTTCCTCCCCAGCACTTTCTTTCTCTGTATCTGCAGGATCTTCTAGATATGAATCTGGGTCAGCTCCTCCAGGAAGAAAATTTCCATAGATTGGCCTATATCTGTAATTTGCAATGCCTCTCTCTTCTGGTTCAGGTTCATTAAACATATCTGGAGAAATTGCATCTAAAATGAAATTGACTAAACTCTTAAGTATTTGTTTCTCTTGTAGTGGCTTACTTATACATGTTTCCAAATCTGGCAAGTTCATGTTTAATTCAGTTTGAAGAGCTTTCAAAATAGTACTTGACACTTTTTTTGCATGCCTGTATAAAGTCGACTGCAATCGTTTTTCATGTGTGTTACCACAGCTGTTGGTATTTTCACTTTCACAGTATGTCTTGT
>NW_011487137.1:3641-9397 GCF_000754665.1 Bison bison bison | reverse complement strand
CTGGAGTGTCTGCTCTTTCGGACATCTGTTTTCACTGGTTTCTGATGTAGCTGAGCCAAGAGAGCATCAGGTAGCTGTAGGATGATTACTGTTTCTTCAGTTGCAACTAGCCTTTCATTATTAAGTCCAACTTGTATATAACCTAGTATAGTGCTGATTGCTTCCTTTATATAACCAACCAGAGAGGACTGGGAACAAAGAGTTGACACTAAATTTTGTATTTCTTCTTTGCCAATCAAACTGGCAGCATCAGTCTTAGCACTGGATTTCCGTTTGCTGGCTCTTTGAAGGAACGTATACGTTGGATCTTCTCTGTGTTGCTGATAAGCTGGGTCAGTAGTGATTTTAAGATGAGCCAATTCACTTTGCTTAGAAGATGCAAGGACCGTCAGCTTTTCTAAAATCACACGAACCATGTCCTCTACAACATCATTCATGTTCTCCAAAGCATAAGGCAGTGAAACGTCTGAAGTTTTTTCTTTTGGAGAAATAAAATGTTCTCCACTGACTAAATCTGATTTAAAGTGAACTGATATATTTTCTGGTGAAAATTCCTCAGTACATGTTTTCTTAACTGCGGACTGTAACTTCTCAAGCACATTTTCCATAATTTCAGCAGCTGTTGAGGAAATATCAATATTGGAGAGCAAGTCTCCTTTGTTAGTGTCAGTTTGGGCAGGCAAAGGTTCGGTGGTAACAGAGGAAAGGGTGGAATGGTCTGGGTTAGTTCAGACACCATTTCCTGAAAAATGTTTCTTAAAATCAACTCAGCTTCCTCTTTTAGATGATGTTTAAAGTTAACAAGAACATTATTTAACTCCTGCATCTCATTGATAGCTTTTGCTTTTTCATCCAAAGACAGTGGGCATTCTAGGCCATCTGTTTCAGTGGTAGCATCTTTACATTTCCTAGTGCCTGTTTCAATCCATACAACAAGGTGACTATTGAATTTACAGGTTTTAAGGTTGGGAGATTCAGATATCTCATTATATTTAGGTTTGGGGGCTTTAGGTTTGTTTTCCAAGTGTTCTTTCCTGTGATATGTTGTTTCTATATCTGTTCTTTCTTTATGGGCAAAAGATGATTTTGATGGTGCCACTGGTTCCTCTACTGACCTGTCAGCTGCCTCTGTACAGGGCTCTGCCTGAACCATCTTACTTGTTTCATATAGCAATGTCTCACAGCATGTGCTACAGCAACTCTCACTATCAGAAGAGAGGGTGGAGTTATCCGGCATTGGGCATGTAATATTTTGCTATCTTTCTTCATATTTTGTGATGGCTGGGTATAATACACTGGTCACTGCAGCCACGACCCAGGTCATGACATTTTGAATTACACTGTTCAGTTCTTCAGAAGTTACCTGGAAAGGAGGTGAGTGGGGATAGAAGGGAAATCATGGATAAATTACTCGTTTTAGGGACAGCAACTAACTTTTAATTCCTTATATCAAACAATGCATAGTTAGAATCCAGCCATGGTGTATAAAGAGAACATAGGAACTCTATTTAGAACACCAGATTAATTTCAAGTTGGTTTATTCTCTATGGCTGTGATCTATTTTTTGAATAAGATTTCCTTTGATTCAAAATCTCTTGGATGCTATACTTGTGCTCCTAAATGTATACTTATATCATCCCCTAGACTGTCCAATTATTGAATATTTATTGTGCAGTGTAGCACCCTTAAAGCTGTCTGTCCATTTTATTTTTATTTCAAAAATCTGAACATATGCCTAGCATATACTTGAGCTCACTGTTGGTGAAATTTAAATGTTAATAAAGTAGTACACCCATTGAAAAATAAAGCAGAAAAAAGCAAAACAAAAAATTCCTTGGAGCTATATAATAGTTTATTACTGAGGGTAAATGGCTTCTTGGTTAGAAAAAAATAGCCAAGCTCATAGAAAACAAATGCTCTAGCAAGAGGTAAGACTATTTTATGATCCAAGCAATACTTAAACCAGATTGCCTCTAGCAAAGTATTTCATGAAACAAATTTGCAGTTCAAACATGTATGTGCCTTTGTGGACAGAGTCTCCTTTTACTTAGGCATCTGTTTAGCTAGGAGATGAGGGTGAAAAATAAAGCCTCACTGTGGAGAGGTCAGCCTGTGGGCTCCCTGGCTGGTCTGTTGCTGCCTTTCTCAGTCAATTGACTGTGTTGATTTGCATATGCAAATCACTACAGCCACTTGTTTAAGTTTATTCAATGGGCAACAATTAGCACTGATGATTTAAGGGAAATGAACAGGCTTAGGTCCAATAAAAGATTATCAGTGCAAACTGTCTTAGATTGGGAGGCAGAGGTCAGCTCAAGAAACAAATACATTAATTTCAGAAGGAAAAAAGGCTGAGCCCGAACTTGGCTCAAACAACCAGAAGGTGGAGCACTTGAAGGAAGTTGGGGTCTCTTTCAGTTAAGTGCTGAAGTAGAAACACAGGGCCTGGACCTGAACAGCCATTTCCTCATGGTTAATTGTGTTTATTGTTACAGCTTAGACAGGGGACCAGGGGCAGATGGCAAGTGCACCTGCCAGACTCTATAACTGTTTGTGTACGTTTACTTTTTGCAGATATATTTGGGGGTCATAAAAATCCTTTTGCCTATAATAAAATAGCATTCTTTTTAAAGTTGTTAGTATCATCAAGACAGCCAGACCAAGCTTGTGTTTCTCAATGCCATGGCTACAAGCCAATGGCAGCAAAGGCTTGATGCCTGGCATTTTAGCTGTGCACTGTTTGATATCCTGGCATTTGGGCACCGGATTCCCTATCATGTGGTTGTTAATTCACAATTATCTCTGAAGTTAGCCTCAGATTGTTCAAGGTTAGGCCAACATTCAAAGAAAAGTTAACACCTTGCTGAATGTAGCATATTCTCTCCTGACCAGTTAGAGAAGGTTTGAAGGACACCTCCAGGAAAAGTCGTGTTATTAGAATCCTTCCCAAATCTCTTAATGTATGTTTTATTGTGATAAAATGCACATAACATAAAATTGACCATTTTAGCTTATACAGTTGAGCAGCATTAAGCACATTCACAGTGTTATGCAAACATTACTATTATCTAGTTCTTGTAATGCATTTTTTGTCACCTACCGTGCAGACCAGAAAATGGCTACTGAGTTTGAAGAACATATTAATAATTTGAAATGACAGCATATGGTTGAAAAACACTTGTTTTACATAAACATGACCTAAATAAGACACTTCTAAGAATCACATTTAAATATTAATAAATAAGTTACTCACCTTCTTGGTCTAAATTGATCGAAATCTGTTCCAATACATATGAGCTAAGCATTTCAATACATATTATTTTCTTATTACCAGAGATAATGTACAGTAAGTAGATCTACATTATTACTCTTAGGGTAGCTGAGAAGCATGTCCAACTTTGACATATAAAATTGGGACATTTGTCAAGTTTTTAGTGAAGTGAAATGTGGTAAGTAGAATCTAATTTTTAGCTCATTTTCACTATACTATTAAACCAAGAAATATCTTCCAGGTGCCAGTATGTCTCAGCCTTTGTGTTTGTTGGACGGTCTATGAAACTCTCATGTACGTGTGAAAAAGTATGTGAATGTGCTACTCCCCTGAACCCCTTTCTAGTTCATGTTTCCTCTGTCTAGCCCCAAAGTTGGGGCTTATCAGACTTACCTTATGCTCTTTGCCTGGTCCAAGTTGCAGCTCTCTTGAGACTCCCTTCTTTTGATGGAGTAGCCATCCTAAGATTCTTCTTACTCCCAGGAGAATTACAAGATATATCTAGGCATCTTGGTTCACTTACCTGAGGGCAGGGTGCTCAGCCCTTCAGCCAGATCTGCAAGTCTGCAAAGGCATTTCCTGTAATGCCTTCCCATTATGGAGTGAGTGTGTGGTATTGGATGTTTTCTTTGTGATGATTAAACCTCCCAAAGCTCCCCAAATCTACCCTCCTGAGGACCCGGGGCAAAATGGTGATAATAGTAACTTTGTACCCCCCATAACAATAAGTCTTTGAATTTTGGACCTTGGCAAAATTCAAGATTAACAGAGAGTTAAAGTCAAGGAAGAGAAAAAGGCAAAGAGTAAAACTGACTAAAATCAACAGATGATTTTGCTGGTAGTCTGATTCACAGATTTTTCTCTAACAACATATTAGAAAATATCCTTAATTGCTCTATAGTGAATTTTATCATACATACTTTCTCTTGACAGCGATTTGGACGGTAGTCTTGTCTGAAAAAGTAAAAGGAGATTGATTTTATTACTTATGGTTAATCATTTATGTAAGTTTCCTCCAAATTCCTAATCATTGAATCAGATTACCTGTTTTGTGCTTGGGAGTTTTGTTTTCTCCCCAGCAATTCACAAAGAAGAATAAGCTTTATTTTTTTATCTAATCCCCCAGTTTATCCTCTTACTTAGATATTGGCCCCTGGGCATAGGACATGCTCTATTACCCAGAAGAATTATTATGCAGAATAATTGCGGCATAAACAGTAGAATAATAGGTGCTGTATAAACTAACACTTGATATTGCCACTCTTGATCCACCTTAGCCATGTTTGTTCTGTAGTGAGTTGAGAAGAGCATGGGGTTGGAAAGACAGGGGATGGGCTAGTTCTTTCCACTTGCCCTACTTGATCAGAATTTTTTGATAATTCACTTTCTACTCATCCCCTCAAAATTCCTAATCTCCTCTCCTCACCCCACAGTAGAAGATCTATGTATGATTACTGATAATGACATCAAAATAATGGGTTTCAGATGACATGCAAAGCCAAATTAGATGGAGCCCCTTTCTAGGTATCACAATATTTTCTTCTATGTTCTAATCAGAATTATTTATTCTGATCTACTACATGGAACCAAAATTATATTTTATTAAATTGTAGCAAGAGAACAACAAAATCATGTAGATTATAGGATAACAACAAAAAGTTAAAAAAAAAAAAAGCCTAAGTCTGATTTACTTTCATATTTTACTGCCTCCGTGGACCCCTTGCCATAAGCTCTTGACCCTCTTAAAGGAAACATGGTACTCTATTTTCATTTTTACTTGGCCTGCCCTTATGTTATCAAATTTACTTTTTTCTACCAAGGCCTAACAATCCAATTTTGAGACATACTGTCAGACTGTGAAATGACAACTTTAATGCTAGTAGGAAAAGGTCTCAGCTAGGCTTAGGCAGCAATAGCCCATCCTAGGATTAATATCTTTTTGCAATATGGAACCTAGAACATGAATGCTCACCATCAGTGACATAGTTCCTATCCTTTGGCTTCATTAATTTTTCTGAGACCCAGTTTCTCAGGCCATCTCCAGCACAATTTCCTTTTTGTAGATCCTCTGCAATCTAACGCACCCAGATTCTTTTTTTTCCTGATTTCCCTAACCTTATACCATAGGCAGCAAGTGGAGACCTATGCATGTTTCTACCTGTCTCCAGACTATCTGTCCCAAAGGCATACTTTAAGATAAAAGGAAACAGCACAGACCTAAGAATAAAACTAACCATATAGATAAAACAACCTTAAATAAGACCACTAGAAACTAGTTGTAATATTGGATACAAATCTGCAGTTTGCCACGAATTATCAGTTTCTCATTGGAGTCAATTGAGCAGAAACATGCAAATAAACTCATTGTTATGTGGGAAAGTTCCACCACAGTTCTAGGAGTGCGATGATATTACATACACTTTTCTCTAGTCTTCAGTGGTTTTCCCTGATAGGTTGATACTACTAAAGTGTCAAAGGTTTAGGT
>NW_011487137.1:2680-3043 GCF_000754665.1 Bison bison bison | reverse complement strand
TGTTCATTGGAAGGACTGATGTTGAAGCTGAAACTCCAATACTTTGTCCACCTGATGCGAAGAGCTGACTCATTTGAAAAGACCCTGATGTTGGAAAAGATTGAGGGCAGGAGGAGAAGGGGACGACAGAGGATTAGATGGTTGGATGGCATCACCAACTCGATGGACATGGGTTTGGGTAGAGTCCGGGAGTTGGTGGTGGACAGGGAGACCTGGCGTGCTGCGGTTCACAAGGTCACAAAGAGTCAGACACAACTTAGTGACTGAATGGAACTTGCGGGGAGCGAGCTCCGCCCCTGGCAAAGGTCATGAGGAAGGAGGCTTGGCATATGCAAAGGCGGGATCAAGCCTCAGGAGTCTCCC
>NW_011487137.1:0-449 GCF_000754665.1 Bison bison bison | reverse complement strand
TCAAGTGATTCTGTAGTTCTGTAGTCTAGTATGATAGTGGGGACAGGAAGAAGAGGCAGGCAGGAATTAACACTCTATAATGCACACATTCTCTCACCTTTATTTCTTGAAACTACCTTTATACTGAGCTAGTCAGTTTCCTTCCTTCAGCATCCCTGTATCCCATGAGCCCTCCATAAATCAAACTGACTGCAATTGCTCCTACCTCAAAATCCTTTTCTAAGAAGCCTGGTCTGAACATCAACACCATTTACCACCATACACTACTTCCCTTTACCTAACCAATTCATCCAAGTTTGGGATTTATAAAAATTATCCTGAACCTAATTTGGTTTGTTGAGGGTTTATAAAAGATGATAGTATTAGGTATGTATGCTCCATCAGGAAGTATTTTATATGCATGAACTATTATTCAAGTTTGAGGGGAACAGGACATCAGCAGAATGGGT
>NW_011487136.1:4684-5251 GCF_000754665.1 Bison bison bison | reverse complement strand
TCAGTGAACCAGACAGAAGGCCCAGTGACTCTCTCAGAGGGGGCTCTTATGACCCTGAACTGCACTTACCAGACTACGTGTTCAGATTCCTATCATTTTTGGTATGTCCACCATCTCAACAAAGCTCCTCAACTCCTCCTGAAGGGCTCAATGACAAACCAGAGGCCAGAGCATGAAGGTTTTCAGGCCACTCTTGTTAACAGTGACAGCTCCTTCCACCTGCAGAAACAGGCAGTGCAAGCATCAGACTCGGCTGTGTACTACTGTGCTCTGAATGACACAGTGAGAGAGGGCTGCGGGGGAGCTGAGCACAAACCTAAGGGGAGCAGGAGGCTGAAGTCAGTAAGAGGTATATTCTCTCCTTGATCAGAATTTAGTTTACATTTAGAGTTTTCAGGAAAACCAGTCAAGCTCAGGTCTAATCCTATCAACTCAGGAGGTTGGGAATTGCTCTACAGGGATAATAGGGTGGATGTCAGTCTTAAAGAAGACCCAAGATCCAATCCCCAGAAGCACCCCTGTTCAGCCAGAAAGATTCCTCTCTTCTCTAGACTGACTTTAAAAAAA
>NW_011487136.1:0-651 GCF_000754665.1 Bison bison bison | reverse complement strand
AAACACATACCACCACAGCTTCACTTTTTTCTCTTTTGTTTTTAATATTTTTAAAATTTATTTGGCTGTGCCAGCTCTTAGTTGCAGCACATGGGATCTAATTTTCTGTCTGGGGTCAAACCCAGGTCCCTAGCATTGGGAGTTCAGCGTCTTAGCCACTGTACCACCTGTGAAGTCCCTATTTATTCTAACTCTTTAGTGAATTATCAGTTTTCTCATATATCATTATTGTGCAGAATAGGCTAAGGAAAGTTAAAAAGTGGCCTTATGAATGTTTTGCAAGTGTCTTCAAGCTTGTATTGTGGTCTCTCTCCATGTGTTCTCATGTATTGCAGGCTGTCTTCAAAGCCCAAGACAAAAGGGATGTTGCAATTAATATGCTTTTATGTATCTACATCTATGTCTATAACTATGTATTGTATTTTTCAGTTGCTCAGTCATGTCCAACTCTTTGTGACCCAGTGGATTGCACAACACCAGGCTTCCCTGTCCTTCACTATCTCCCAGAGCTTGCTCAAACTCACGTCCATTGAGTCAGTGATGCCATCCAACCATCATCCTCTGTCATCCCCTTCTCCTTCAATCTTTCCCAGCATCAGGGTCTTTTCCAATGAGTCAGTTCTTCGCATCAGGTGGCCAAAGTATTGGAGC
>NW_011487135.1:17112-19351 GCF_000754665.1 Bison bison bison | reverse complement strand
CCTGGGTATTCATTGGAAGGACTGATGTTGAAGCTGAAACTCCAATACTTTGGCCACCTGATGCGAAGAGCTGACTCATTGAAAAAGACCCTGAGGCTGCGAGGGATTGGGAGCAGGAGGAGAAGGGGACAATAGAGGATGAGATGGCTTGATGGCACCACCGACCCGATGGATGTGAGTTTGAGTAAACTCTGGGAGTTGGTGATGGACAGGGAGGCCTTGTGTGCTGCGGTTCATGGGGTCGCAAAGAGTCAGACACGATGGAGCGACTGAACTGAACTGAAGGCCACTATCTTATTAGTGTCAAAGATATGATCCTCTCAGGGTTTCAAATCTGAGTGAATTGGAGCCATTCCTATGCCCTAAAATCTACCAGAGTCACCAAATCTAATCTCTATCAAACATTATCAGTGCTAATAGTGCCCAATAGTAAGACCTTGTTTCCTCAAAGTTGGGTTAAGGCAAGAGGTTTCTAGATGCCCTCTTTGCCTTGAAAACATTTTCTACACTGCTAGCAAAACATTTTCTTGAAAAATATCCCTTTGCACACGTCCTCGTCTCCCCTCGCAAAAACCATCAGTGGTTACCCAATTCTCACAGCGACTTTAGCTTGGTATTAAGGAGCTTTATGATTTAAACCTAGTGCATTTCAACATCCTCAACCACTACACCCTAATATGAAATTCTTGCCCCCAAAACAATTGTCGCACTTACTACCTCCCCCCGTGTGACAGTATTTCCATTTCTGTCTCAGCACCTTAACACTATTCATTGACAATAGAGAGAATTCCATTCTTTTCCTTGAGTTGCAGATGTCCTTCACTATCACGTTCAAGTCTTGTGTGTGCTTGCTGAGTCACTTCAGTTGTGTCCAACTCTTTGTGACCCTACAGACTGTAGCCCACCAAGCTCCTCTGTTCATAGGATTTTCCAGACAATAATACTGGAGTGGGCTGCCATGCCCTCCTCTATGGAATCTTCCCGACCCAGGAATTGAACCTGCATCTCTTACATCTCTTGCATTGGCAGGCAGGATCTTTACCACTAGCACCACCCAGGAAGCCCATCATGTTCAAGTCTTATCTTTTTCAAAAAGTTTTCTTCAATACTTTAGCTCACAATTACATTTTTCTTACTTTTAAAATTTATCTATTTAAAACTTTTCCCCAGATTTATTGAGACATAACTGACATATAACATTGTGGAAGTTTAAGGTGTTCAATGTGTTGATTTAATTCACTTATTTATAATATATTTTGAAATGATTAACCATAGTAGCATTAGTTAACACTTCAAAAACCTCACATAACTACCATTCGTTTTTTTTATTTCTTTAATTATCAAAGTATGATAACACATTTATAGGAGACTTGAAACATACAGAAGAAAGTTACATATAGTTCTACTATATATTACAGTTATTTTTAAGTAGATAAATTAAGATTTTTAGTTGTAGTTTCAATATCAAACTCTCAAAAATGAATAGTATGAATAGACAGAAAAGTAGACAGATATAGTAGACATGAAAGGCACTAAGAACCAATTCAACATAATTAAGAATTATACATTTTTCACACAACAACAGGATACAAATTCTATTGCAGTTCCCATAGACTATAAACCAGGAGATACTGGAACATATCCTGGGACATAAAACAAGGTGCAAAAAATTTCATGGTCTAAAGCCATTGAAATAATACAGAGTCTATTCTCTTATCACTGTGGAATTATGTTATAAATCAGCATCAAAAGATATTTGAAAACAACCCATATATTTTCAAGTGCAATGTGACATTTACCAAGAGAGATATTTGACTTAGCCATTGAAACCCTCAATAAAACTAAAAGACTGAAAAAACACAGAGGGTGACTGCAGAGAAGAAAGCACATTAATGAGAAATTAATATCAAGGATACATTTAAAAAATCCATGTATTTGGTAATTACAATGATGGGTGTATCTAAGAAGCCATAACAAGGAAAATTAGAAACTATTTGTAACAGAATAAAATGAAAAGAAAATTTATCAGAGTTTGTTGCACGCAGCTGAAGCTGCTCAATGCAACTAAATACAATGTAGAATGCATCATTTGTTAATTTCCTATTTATTTGCAGCATCAGTTCAGCTCAGCCACTCAGATGTCGGACTCTTTGTGAACCCATGGACTGCAGCACACCAGGCTTCCCTGTCCATCACCAACTGCCAGAGCTTCCACAAACTCATGTCCATTGAGTTGGTG
>NW_011487135.1:15265-15912 GCF_000754665.1 Bison bison bison | reverse complement strand
GGGTTGGGAAAACTCCCTGGAAGAGGAAAGGGCAACCCACTCCAATATCCTTGCCTGGAGAATCCCATGGACAGAGAAGCCTGGTGGGCTACAGTCCATAGTATCACAAAGAGTCAGTCACAACTGAGCACAGCACACACACACACACACACACACACACACACACACACACACACAAAACATCTTTATCCATCAGTGTTAACAGACACATATTGTTCCCATATCTTGGCTATTGTGAATAATGCTGTAATGACCATGGGAATGCAGATAGATATCTCTTCAAGACTCTGATTTTACTTCAGATTTTATCTGATTTTATTTCCTTTGGATATATACCCAGAAGTGTGACTGCTGGATCAAAGGGTAGTTATATTTTTAATTCTTTAGGAACTTCCATACTGTTTTCCATAGTGGTTGAACGAATTTACTCTCCCACCAACAGTGCACACTGGTTCCCTTACTTCCACAGCTTCAACAAGAATTGTTACTTTTTGTGTTTTGGACATTTTGGGGGCTCCAAAATCACTGCAGATGGTGACTACAGCCATGAAATTAAAAGATGCTTACTCCTTGGAAGTAAAGTTATGACCAATCTAGATAGCATATTAAAAAGCAGAGACATTACTTTGCCAACAAAGGTCTGTCTA
>NW_011487135.1:13423-15165 GCF_000754665.1 Bison bison bison | reverse complement strand
CCTCCACTAGCTTTGTTAATAGTGATGCTTCCTAAGGTCCACTTGACTTCACATTCCAGGATATCTGGCTCTAGGTGAGTGATCACACCATCGTGATTATCTAGGCCGTGAAGATCTTTTTTGTACAGTTCTTATGTGTATTCTCGCCACCTCTTCTTAATATCTTCTGCTTCTGTCAGGTCCCTACCATTTCTGTCTTTTATTGAGCCCATCTTGGCATGAAATGTCCCCTTGGTGTCTCAGATTTTCTTGAAGGGACCGCTAGTCTTTTCCATTCTATTCTTTTCCTTTATTTCTTTGCATTGATCGCTGAGGAAGGCTTTCTTATCTCTCCTTATATGATATTGTACATACTATATATGTATGTATACAAAAGCTTTTCTATTTCCAGTTTTTTAAGGAATCTCCACACTGTTCTCCATAGTGGCTGTACTAGTTTGAATTCCCACCAACAGTATAAGAGGGTTCCCTTTTCTCCACACCCTCTCCAGCATTTATTGCTTGTAGACTTTTGGATCGCAGCCATTCTGACTGGTGTGAAAGCACTGAATATGAAATAGAAAAGGTGAAACAAACTAGATAAATGTAAAATATATCAAAGAGTGCAGTTGTTTTTATACATGGCTGCTCATTAGAATCACATCTGCAGCTTTGGAGAAAAAAACAATACCTGGGTATTTTTATTTTTCAAAAAAATTCCAAGAAAATTCTAATGCACATCTGCATTTTGAAAAGTGATTACAGGTTTTTCTATAAAATGGTAGTTTTAGCATTATAGAATTCTATTATCTTCTGTTGACCAATTATAACACAACAGTATTAAGCAAATAATAGGTACAGAATCACAGTAGTAAAAGATGTTTATCAGTTTTCACAATCAATAGCCAGACAGAAAATAAAAGATAATTAGAATTGCAAGCCATAATGGAAGCATGTTTACCCTAACAGTATAAAGTAATTTTTATTTTGGAGATTCAACCAGTCCATCCTAAAAGAAATCAGTTCTGAATATTCACTGGAAGGACTGATGCTGAAGCTGAAACTCCAATACTTTGACCACCTGATGCAAAGAACTGATTCATTGGAAAAGACCCCGACGCTGGGAAAGATTGAAGGCAGGAGGAGAAGTGGACAACAGAGGATGAGATGGTTGGATGGCATCACCAACTCAATGGACATGAGTTTGAGCAATCTCCGGGAATTGGTGATGGACAGGGAAGTCTTGTGCTGCAGCCCATGGGGTCACAAAGAGTCGGACATGACTGAGCAACTGAACTGAACTGATAAAGTAATTACATACAATTTTGGGGGTTAAGTAGAGTGATATAGTAAGTGGAAGTGCATACATACAGATACTGTCATTCACTTAGTCAGTTTATGTCTTTTGGTTGGTGCATTTAATCCATATATATCAGATGGTAAAGAATTGGTCACAATGCAGGAGACAGGTGTTTGATCCATGGGTTGGGAAGATCCCCTGCAGAAGGAAACGGCAACCCACTCCAGTATTCTTGCCTGAGGCACGGACAGAGGAGCCTGGCAGGCTCCAGTCCATGGGGTCAAAAAGAGTTGGACACGACTGAGCAACTAACACTTTGGGCTTCCCTGGTGGCTCAGACAGTAAAGAATTTGCCTGCAATGAGGGAGACCCAAGATCGATCCCTGGGTCAGGAAGATCCCCTGGAGAAGATAATGGCAACCCACTCCAGTATTCTTGCCTGGAGAATTCCATGGACAGAGGA
>NW_011487135.1:12022-13323 GCF_000754665.1 Bison bison bison | reverse complement strand
CTTCTAGTATATTGTTCATTGCTGTTTGTTCTTTAGTTCTTCTAGGTCTTTGGTAAACATTTCTTGCATTTTCTACATTCTTTTTCCAAGATCCTAGATCATATTCACTATCATTATTTGAATTCTTTTTCTGAAAGATTGCCTATCTTCCCTTCATTTAATTGTTTTTCTGGTGTTTTATCTTGTCCCTTTATCTGCGAAATAATCCTCCACCTTTTTATTTTTATTAACTTTCTGTAATGTGGTTTTTGTTCTGGCCCCTGTGAGACTGTAGTTCATCTTGCTTCCTTCTGTCTGCCCTTTGTGGGTAAGCTTCCTGATGGGAGGAACTGGCAGTGGGGAAAACTGGGTCTTTCTCTGGAGGGGAGGACCATGCTCAGTAAAACTTTAATCCGACTTTCTGCTGATGGGTGTGGTTGTGCTCCCTCCCTGTTAGTTTGTTGGGCTGAAACAACCCAGCCCTGGAGTCTACAGATTCTATGGTAGAGTTAATGATGACCTCCAAGAGGGTTTACACCAAGGGGGACCTTCCAGGACTGCTGCTGCCAGGGTCCCCATCTCCATCTCCATGGTGAGCCACTGCTGATCCATGCCTCCACAGAGGACCCTCTGAAACTAGCAGGTAGGTCTGGTTCAGTCTCCTGTGAGGTCACTGATTCTTTACCCTATGTCTTGGTATGCACAAGGTTTTGTTTATGCCCTCCAAGCCTGGAGCCTCTGTTTCTCCCAGTCCTGTGGAAGTCCTGTAATCAAATTCCACTGTCTTTCAAAGTCAGATTGCTTGGGGATTCCTAGTCCCTTGGCTGGATCCCCAGGCTGGGAAGCCTGATATGGGGCTCAGAACTTTCACAAGCATGGAAGAACTTCTTTGGTATTACTGTTCTCCAGTTTGTGGGCCACCCACCCAACAGGTATGGGATTTGATTTTATCATGATTGCACCCTCCTACTTGTCTCACTGTGGCTTCTCCTTTGTCTTTGGATGTGGGGTATCTTTTCTTGGTGGGTTCCAGTGTCCTCCTGTCAATGGTTGTTCAGTAGCTACCTGCGGTTTTGCTGCTCTTGCAGGAGGATGTGAGCATACATCCTTCTACTCTGCCATCCTACCATTTCTTTTTGTGGTGAGAACATTAAAGATCTACTCTCCTAGCAAAGTTCAAGTGTACAATACAAAATCATTAACTATAATCACCGTGCTTTACATTAGATCTCCAGAGCTCGTTCATCTTATAACTGGAATTTTTTATTCTTTGACCAACATCTTCCATTCTCCCCACCCCTTGCCCCCCACCCAGCCCCTCA
>NW_011487135.1:9395-11479 GCF_000754665.1 Bison bison bison | reverse complement strand
CATCCATACATGACTACTGGAAAAACCATAGCTTTGACTGGACGGACCTTCATCAGCAAAGTAATGTCTCTGCTTTTTAATATGCTGTCTAGGTTGGTCATAGCTTTTCTTCCGAGGAGTAAGCGTCTTTTAATTTCATGGCTGCAGTCACCATCTGCAGTGATTTTGGAGCCCAAGAAAATAAAGCCTCTCACCATTTCCATTGTTTTCCCATCTATTTGCCATGAAGTGATGGGATTGCATGCCATGATCTTAGTTTTTTGAATGTTGAGCTAAATGTCAATTATATCTCAATAAAACTGGAAGAAAAAATATATTTGCTCTGAAGAATACTGTTGCAACCTGAAATTGTTTGCAGAGGAGCTGCTTATGTTAGAGACACAATAATACAAACATCAGAATAAGAATGTGTTCTGGACATGTTTGCCTGTCATATATAATCTGTAATTTGAAGATAAATGCTGTCAATATAGAATCAGTTTCATTCTTTCCAATATTATCTTTTGTATCCAAATATGGAGCACCTCAAATGGCTCATTTACCTTAAAAAGGCTCTTATAAACATCTAACTCATTCTTGGTATCTAATACCTATCTGCTCAATTAAACAGTAGCTATCCTAGACCCACCGAAACTACTAATGTAGTTTTAAAGATAAAGTGTTAGAGTTGTAGATGATCTTTCCTACTCACATTATAATGCTTACTTGCCTGATTTCTTAGGCCTGTTTTATATCTTCCAGACTCAAATATGCAAATAGATAGGCAGATATACAGATAATGATATGTGGTTTCCAGAAACTACTTTTTTACCATGTTCACAAAGTACTAGAGGCAGACAGGTACTTTGATAAACTTTTTGATCAAGAATGATTATGAAACAGGTAGTCATATACTGGTAAATGTTTAACTACCATTTTGAGGTGTGAGGAGGACTAATTTGTTGCCTTTGCTGATTTCCATGGGACAAATACCTCCACTCTAGCTAATTTCAAGCTACCAATCACTGTACATGAACTTGTCACTGAACATAAGCTTGGAACTGGGAAGCAATGTGCACAAATGGTTGTCAAGAGCTGATTCAAGCCAGCTCCAACACACCACTGGATATAGGCTGGAAATAAATTAAAACAGATTCCTCTCCACCCCACTCCACTCCCAAGGGAAAGAAAATCATTCCCAAGACATTTTGTCTTGTTTCCTTCATGGGTAGACAACACAAAAGGCAGATTAAAACAAAGAGATATCCCATACAATTGATGCATGTAGTTTCTTAATTACATAAGGAAGAAAATAGTATGTCCCCTACTACATTTTTAGTGAGAAGACAAAATTACAGAAAAAAAAAACCCACAAAGAAAATGATGAAAACAAGGGTTGGAGACAGGTTTAAGTTACTTGGATCTTTCAGCTTGCAAAAGAGAATGTTGTAGAGTAGAGAAAGAAAGGGAGTGGGTTTGTAGAAAGGAAAATCATTCTTTAATAGGAAAGGTTTTTAACCTGTATTGGAGGAGATAAAAGGAGGAGAAGTGTGACTACCTAATAATCTCCAATGAGGACAGAAAAAGAAAATGGAGCTTAAACTGCAGTGGAAGGTATTTGAGGTACTATGTTGAAAGAGATGACAGAATGGTTGTAGGAATACAGTATGCACCATGCAAATTTCCAAGTACTACATCATTTCAAAGACTCCTATTTTGTTGCTGTGCTCCAGGTATCCAGTAGAAGTTAAAACAGTTATGCTGATAACCATGTAATTGACCATATAACTAACCTACTCTAGGCTTTCAAGAGTAGGAAAGGAGGGAATTCCCTGGCACTCGAGGGGTTAGGACTCCATACTTTCACTCCAATGGCCCAGATTCAATCCCTGGTTGGGGAACTAAGATCCCATAAGCAGCATAGCATGGCCAAAAAAATATGTTTAAAGAAAGAGTAGGAAAGGAAATGGAAGTCTAGATTGGTATTATTGTAAAATTAATGCTACTAACTTGCTGTGCAATTTCAGGTCAGTTTCTCGTTTATTGACATCTGATTTCTTCTCCAAAATAGCAGACTTTAAATTATAGTAATACCCTAGATCGGA
>NW_011487135.1:8094-9295 GCF_000754665.1 Bison bison bison | reverse complement strand
AGGCTATCTTTACTTAGAGCAAAGTCATCTATGTGTTAAATTAAGTGAACATATCTTTCAATCTTAAAAATCTAAGGTAAGGTTTTTTTTTTTTTAAGAAATTCAAGTACCATCAATATTAGAATAAATTAAAATATTGGCTTTTGTAGCTAATTTTTCAGCCTCTTCCTTTATAGATTGGAAAAAATGAATTCCTACTTTTTAATTCCCAAATGGTTTATTCTATTTATAATTAATATATAATGAATAAGCAAACATTCTATACTTAGAGATAAAAGCACTGCTTTTAAAAGCTAGATTAACATTTTAATGGTTTTTGATAATCCTCCTGCTTTAAGTGTGTTCCTCTCCACTTGGTATGACTTTCTTTAAAACCTCATCAGTAAACATAAATTTCTAATGAGTTGTCCCTAACCCTGAAATTTCTTACTTTTATATGAAGGGATGACAGCAAAATATCCAAGTAACTCCTTTTCTCCAGCAGTTGAGGACTTGGTACGAAAATGAATTTGACATAGCATAGCATCTGCTGTGACCTATTAAACTCTCCCAACAACTTAAATGATAATATAATTAAATCTGTAAGCATTAAGACATTAAAATATATTTTTGTATGTAGACCTCTTACACAATGCATTTTAATACACTTTAGAGCCCAATTTGAAATCTGATTTATCCACCTAAATTATTCTTTTTCATTTCATTTCAAATTATTCTTGTACTATTAGAATATGAAAGTACATTTTATTCACTGTTGTGAAATATAAAAACTTGAGAGATTCAGAGATATTTCATTTAGTTAGGTTTCTAATCTAGGCAAAGCCCTCAGTGAAACAAATAATTACTGTTTGGAATAGAAAGCTAAACAGTAATTCAATACATCAATTTGCTATTTTTATTCTTAGTCTTTAGCCATTACAAACAGACTCAAAAGAATGGAAGATTAATGTACCATCCAGGCTATGGCTGGTCTTAAACTATCAGTTCCTACTAAAGAAGCCCCACATTACACTAGTCATCACACAGTTTATATATCATGGTCCACATTCCAGAAGACTAAAGCAAGACAATAAAACCTTCCCACACCATCTTTTATGAATAGTGAAAGAAAATACACCAGATTCCTTTAACAGTCCACATATTGCTGGTCAGGTAAACCTCAAAAGTCTACCTGAATTAAAGCCCTATCTGATGCTGAAGT
>NW_011487135.1:4721-6740 GCF_000754665.1 Bison bison bison | reverse complement strand
ATACTGGAGTGGGTTGCCATGTCCTCCTCCAGGGGATCTTCCCAATCCAGGGATCAAACCCAGGTCTCCCACATTGCAGGTGAATTCTTTACTGTCTAAGCCACCAGGGAAGCCCAAGAATATTGGAGTGGGTAGCCTATCCCTTCTCCAGGGGATCTTCCCAAACCAGGAATCAAACCCTGGTCTCCGGCATTGCAGGTGGATTCTTTACCAGCTGGGCTACCAGGGAAGCCCACATCCTAACATATCTGGGTATAAAGAAAACAGGGTTTTCATACGTCATTCAGTATCATCCTCACATATAATTACTAGCTTCCCAGGCGGCACAGTGATAAAGAATCTGCCTACCAATGCAGGAAACACGAAACCCTGGTTTGATCCCTGGGTCGGGAAGATCCCCTGGAGTAGGAAATGGCAACCCACTCCAGTGTTCTTGCCTGGAAAATTCCATGGACGGAGGAGCCTGGCAAGCTACAGTCCATGAGGTCACAAAGAGTCGGACACAACTGAGCACACACACGTTCACATATAATTATGGTATAAAGAGAATATGGACAGCAAAAATTTAATTAAAAACCTGTAAATATGTATAAGTATAAACCTAAATTTTTAATTCTTCTGTATAGGTTTGTGACAGAATTCTAGTAACCTGCTCAAGCCTTACTTGAGATATAAATAATTCTCCTCCTTTTCTTCAAAGAGTGCAGTCTGTTGTCACTATGAACTAAGTCCAGTTGTCATTAAAAATAATTATCTGGGAAAAGTAAATATATATTCCCTACCCTTTGATAATCTCACTCACTGAGTTATTATAGATCATTCATCTCTTCTCAGCACTTTGTGCCATTATAACAGTTAACATAATTTGCCTCGCATTGTTCTTTATTTCTCTTAACCTAATTAGACTAAAAACTAGGTGGTGGCAAGATGCAACTAGGTGGCAATTTATCTCGCATTCCCCACAGAGCTTTTCACATACTAAGTACTCAATGCCAGTTAAGAATAACCTTTTGTGTCTTCTCCTAGGGATCTGTGAGAACAGTCCCAGCCCCAGACTCTTCTTTGGGCAGTACCACTGAGGCAGTACCACAGAGTACAGTTCTAACTGTAACTGTGTAGCATTTTTAATTGCTCTATCTAGGACTTTAAATCATCAATATTAATGAAAGCTCTCAAAACTTATGGGTCCTGTTTTGGGTTTTCAATACTTTCCCCCATCCCCTAAGTCTCCTTCCTCCCTACACCACTTGCCTCAAGACAACAAAGAATAGTGGCTTGCAGTAAAGCTCCTTAACTCCCCTGGCGAGCCTCATGAACACCTAATACAGTGGGGCTAGAGAGGAGAGACTGAGGAAATTTCTCATTCACAGATGATTTGCCTGATCTCTCTTTAAGTGAACTAAGGAAGCTTGGTTATTCATCTAAACCAAAATAGCTTCTCTATACTTTTGGCTGTAACTATATCAAAGCTCCAAAATATTTTGGAAGAGAATAATTTGAGAGTTATTAGATCTGTGATTCAACTCAGTAATTCAACAAGCATTTTCAGAATGCCTCCTATGTACAAGGTGAGATAAGAAG
Source organism: Bison bison bison (assembly GCF_000754665.1). Taxonomy (NCBI): domain Eukaryota; kingdom Metazoa; phylum Chordata; class Mammalia; order Artiodactyla; family Bovidae; genus Bison; species Bison bison. Next base: position 5,159 of record NW_011487135.1, on the reverse strand, counting down.
GAATACAAACACAAGAGACTAGGATACCACCTTAACTGTACCTAGTAATATATCCTGCACTATTTTTTTTTTTTCAGAAAAAACAGTTGGATATGAATGCTTTAAATGGGCCAGGGATTGTCCTGATTGGTTAGAGATTTGCAGATATAACAATTGGGGTAGCTAAATAAATAAATAAACCCCACCAGTACAATTATTTGTAAAGATAATTAATGGTAATCTATTATTAACTATTGTTAACTATCAAGTAATTAAGTGCCCCCTGACTACAGGAAATAGAATCCCTGAATCAGATCTTAATTAGATCTTATTTATTAACTTATTAATATCTCCTATGTGCATGACTTGGTAATTGGTGCTGAAGGGGAGGAATTACTAAGAGAGGTAGATGCAATGATAAATAAGGATGATCCAATCATAATTTTCCCTATGATATAA
>NW_011487135.1:3239-4621 GCF_000754665.1 Bison bison bison | reverse complement strand
GTCAGTTTCTCGTTTATTGACATCTGATTTCTTCTCCAAAATAGCAGACTTTAAATTATAGTAATACCCTCCATCTCAAGGATAAAATGGGTTATTATTACTCCTGATTTTAGTGATTTTCTTGCCTACCAGGCAATTGTGACATAATAAATTAAGCTGAAGTCACTTAGGGCAACAAACCACTGTAGAAAACGTGTTACATTAAGGTTTTTGTCATCCTAGCCTTACAAAGAAGTGGAAAATCTCATCTTTATCACAGCCCCTGAAATTGTCCCCCTTCTAGTCTTCTCTTTCCTTATCAGTGCTAATGGAGTTAATAGCCAACAGTCCCCATTAGGGGCCATGATTTCTCCTATGTATCTAAAATTAAAACAGCTCATGATTTACCACACCTGCACATACTGAGAATCCACCTTGCACAATCATCTAGAAAAGGCACACATGATAGTTTTAGACAGGACAGAAATTAATTTCCCCCCAATCTTATACACATTCCAATAGTCCTACATGCCAGCAAATGCAAGAACTGTCTTTTTAATCTCCCTTACACTGACAAGATTCTCACTGTGGCTACCTAAGAGGGAAGTATTAATACATATTAATTACATCCTTATACAAACAGACTATATAATCATAATTGTTCTGTTTCCTGCTTTTCTCACATTCCACAGTTCAGCCAATGCAACAGAAAGATAATGAACAGAAGAAGAATTTCTTCACTGTCTTTTCCTGCCCTCTTTCTTCCTACCACTTGTGCATTTTTTAAAAAGTACTCTTCCATCTACAAAGGTAAAAATGCAAACACCAGAGAAGGATTGTGAACTACTGTGAAGAAAACAAACCAAGAGTAACAGTGCAGGTCTGAAAATGAAAGGGTCGGGTTATCAGAGTAGTCATCCATGAGGACAAGGATTATATGTAACTATCCACTTAATTTTTTATAAGTGGAAGGGAAATCTTCATTGGGAACATAATAAAATGTTTAAGTGAGACACTGAGAGGAAAAAATAAATTCTGAGCTTATAAGAAAGACACAGCGATTTCTTATTTAAATGGCATAGCACATAGATATAGTCTATAAATATGTATGTGTATGTATATGTATATGTCTGTGTGTCTTCCAAATAACTGATGAAAAAGAAGAGAGTGGTAATCACTGTAGACGGAAGAAGTAATCAAAACAGGTCCCAAGTAGCAAATACCAACTTCGGCCCTGTAAAAAACTAGTTTTAGTCCAGAATAAACTGGAATATGAGTAAGTATAAATTTTAATTAAAAATAATGAAAAGTGGAACCCAGAAAGCTCTGATGTTTTGATATAGGTGCATGTGTATGCACAATGTGTTAAAACCTGAATATGGAGGAACACAGTACCTACAATC
>NW_011487135.1:1362-1789 GCF_000754665.1 Bison bison bison | reverse complement strand
ATTACAGGTTTTTCTGTTAAATGGTAATTTTAGTGATATATAATTATATTATCCTCTGTTGACCAATCATGATACAGTGGTATTAAGTGTATTCACTTAATTAATAGTAATTAATAACTACATAATCACAATAGTAAAATCACATAAAATATGTAAAATCACATAATCATGTGATAAAAAGATGTTTATCAGTTTTCATAATCAATAGCCAGACCAAGAAAAAAGATAATTACAATTGCAAGCAATAATGGAAATATGTTTAATCTAACAATATAGAATACTTACATACAATTTGGGGAGTTAAGTAGAGTCATGTGGTAAGTGGATGGGCATATATGCAAATACTTCTATTCATCCAGCCAGTCTATGTCTTTTGGTTGGTGCATTTAATCCATTTACAGTTAAGGTAATTATTCATATATATGTT
>NW_011487135.1:0-826 GCF_000754665.1 Bison bison bison | reverse complement strand
GGACCCCCTATAATGTGAATGTTGGTGCATTTAATGTTGTCCCAGAGGTCTCTCAGGCTGTCTTCATTTTTTTCATTATTTTATCTATATTCTGTTCTGTGGCAGTGATTTCCACCATTCTGTCCTCCCAATTACTTGTCCATTCTTCTGCCTCAAATATTCTGCTATTGATTCCTTCTAGTGTATTGTTTGGAGAAGGCAATGGCACCCCACTCCAGTACTCTTGCCTGGAAAATCCCATGGATGGAGGAGCCTGGTAGGCTGCAGTCCATAGGGTCACGAAGAGTCAGACACAACTGAGGGACTTCACTTTCACTTTTCACTTCATGCATTGGAGAAGGAAATGGCAACCCATTCCAGTGTTCTTGCCTGGAGAATTCCAAGGACAGTGGAGCCTGGTGTGCTGCCATCTATGGGGTCGCACAGTCGGACACGACTGAAGCAACTTAGCAGCAGCAGCAGCAGTGTATTGTTCATCTCTGTTTGTTCTTTAGTTCCTCTATGTCTTTTGGCAAACATTTCTTACATCTTCTCAATATTTGCCTCCATTCTTTTTCTGAGACCCTGGATCATCTTCACTATCATTATTATGAATTCTTTTTCTGGAAGGTTGCCTATCTCCACTTCATTTGGTTGTTTTTCTAGAGTTTTATCTTGTTCCTTCATCTGGGACAAAAACCCTCTGCTTTTTCATTCTGATTAACTTTCTGTGATGTGGTTTTCATTCTAGCTGCTGTTGGATTATGTTTCTTCTTGCTTCTTATGTCTGATCTCTAGTTCATGAGGCTAAGGGGCTTGTATAAGCTTCCTAATTGGAGGGACCGAT
>NW_011487134.1:5203-5776 GCF_000754665.1 Bison bison bison | reverse complement strand
CAGATGACCTTAGCACTGCAGGCCCGTTCTGCCCCTCTGCCTACACCTCTCACCCCCGACACAGTGACCTAACAAGCGTGCTCTTGGTTCCTTTGGCCCCACTAGGAGGATGCAGCAGAGCTGGTGACCATAGCCCAGGCTGTGAACGCTCGATCCCTGCCCGCAGTGCAGCAGGGCAGCCTGGATGAGGACCTCATCCGGAAGCTAGCATATGTGGCTGCTGGGGACCTGGCTCCCATAAATGCCTTCATTGGGGGCCTTGCTGCCCAGGAGGTCATGAAGGTCAGCGTAGGTGGAAAAGGGCAGGGTTGGGGTAGGCCAGGCGCCTACCTGCCTCTATCACTTGTCCCATCTGCATGAGGCCCCAGGTAAGCACTGACTACTTCCCCTCTCCTGTCCATTCTCCAGGCTTGCTCTGGGAAGTTTATGCCCATCATGCAGTGGCTGTACTTTGATGCCCTTGAGTGTCTCCCTGAGGACAAAGAGGCCCTCACAGAGGACAAGTGCCTCCCGGTATGTGAGTAGGGCCCTGGGGGAGGTGACATAGGTGGCATTTCTGGTGAGGCTGCTCTC
>NW_011487134.1:0-998 GCF_000754665.1 Bison bison bison | reverse complement strand
AAGTGTATTCCTGAAGTCACAAAGTTAGATACTATGTAACAGCTGGATTTGAACCTAGATCTCACATCTGTGTCCTCCAAACCCCCTCAAAGGGCAGAACCTCTGTCCAGTTTGCTGCTGAATCTTCAGGGCCTGTATAGAAATTATTTTGGGGTTTGCTCTGAATTTTCTTTTTTCTTTTCTTTTTAAATTTTAAAATATACATAACTGTAACCTTTTTTTTTTTTAATTGAGGCATGCCATATTTCAAGTAAGGTATACAGATCTTAATTTTTTTTTCACACATTCACTAGTGTACTGTCCAGGTCAAGTTCATTGGTTTTTCAGTTGAAGTGTTAGGGGGTTGAGGAGTGGGGAAGTTTGCGGGGGGCTTACCTTCTCCCAGAGCAGCTATGTTCTTCCCATTGGATTTGTTCACTGATGGTGTTTCTAACGCTTCCAGAAGTCCGTTTTGTCCACCATTGCCCCCTGTAATCTGTTTGTCTGTAGTGGGCTAGAGATGAGTTCGAAGGCCTCTTCAAGCAGCCGGCAGAAAACGTCAACCAATACCTCACGTAAGTAACCAAATGTCCCCTCAGCCCACCCCCTGCCTGCCAGTCAAGGCATCCTGGCTGCTTTCCTCATTGCTGTGACACCCAGCACAGGCACACTTCTCAAATGAATCTGTGAATGAAGCTTGAGCCTCATTCCATTGGCGGTCAGGATTAGCTTTCTCTGGAGAAAGTGAGGTTGCCCTGGAGCCCACTCCTGAGGCCGCTGTGTAATCCTGCCCCTTTGACTCCCCCAATTCCTGATAGAGACCCCAAGTTTGTGGAGCGGACCTTGCGACTGGCGGGCACTCAACCCCTGGAGGTGCTGGAGGCCGTGCAGCGTAGTCTCGTGCTGCAGCGGCCACAGACCTGGGCTGACTGTGTGACCTGGGCCTGCCACCACTGGCACACGCAGTACTCTAACAATATCCGGCAGCTGCTACACAACTTCCCTCCTGATCAGGTAAC
>NW_011487133.1:4874-5184 GCF_000754665.1 Bison bison bison | reverse complement strand
TTTAATAATTGCTTTACAGAATTTTGTTGTTTTCTGTCAAACCTCAACATGAATCAGCCATAGGTTTACATATATCCCCTCCCTTTTGAAACTGCCCCCCATCTCCCTCCCATCCTGCCCCTCTCTGTTGATACAGAGCCCCTGTTTGAGTTTCCTGAGACATATAGCAAATTCCCATTGGCTATCTGTTTTACATATGGTAATTAAGTTTCCATGTTGCTCTCTCCATACATCTCACCCTCTCCTCCCCTCTCCCCATGTCCATAACTCTATTCTCTATGTCTGTTTCTCCATTGCTGCCCCTCAAATA
>NW_011487133.1:0-533 GCF_000754665.1 Bison bison bison | reverse complement strand
TCCTGCCGTTCCCTCTGGCCTGCAGAGTTTCTGCTGAAAGGTCAGCTGTTAATTGTGTGGGGTTTCCCTTGCATGTTACTTGTTGCTTCTCCCTTGCTGCTTCCAGTATTCTTTCTTTGTGTTTAATTTTTGTTAGTTGATTAGTATAAGCCAGGGGTGAGCACAGGGTGAGGATGGAGAGCCAGCAAGTGGAGTAAGGGCTACACAACTGTCGTTTTTCCCCTGGCGTCAGACACATCTGTCTGAGAAGCTGATGCTTTTGAACTGTGGTGTGTTTCTCCTTGCATTTATCCTGTATGGGACTCTTTGCACCTCTTGGACTTGATTGACTATTTCCTTTTCCCTATTGGGAAAATTTTCTACTATAATCTCTTCAAAATTTTTCTCATACCCTTTCTTTTTCTCTTCTTCTTCCGGGATCCCTATAACTCAAATGTTGGCACATTTAATTTTGTTCCAGAGGTCTCTGAGGCTAGCCTCAGTTCTTTTCATTCTTTTTACTGTATTCTGCTCTTCAGCAGTTATTTCCACCA
>NW_011487132.1:4472-5091 GCF_000754665.1 Bison bison bison | reverse complement strand
TAACAACAGGTTATTAATTTTGTTTTACTAGTCTCCTTTTTTTCTGTAACCACTGCTTTTACATCTTAGATTGAGCAACTCCTAGCTAAACAGTGCCAGGAGGCTATTGATCTGGGCCACTCAAAATTCCAGGTTCCCTCAAGGGTACATGACCAAAGTTGAAATGTAGTTAGAGTCTAACGTTTAGACAATAAAACACAGACCCAGTGTTTTAAACAAAGTAACTGTGTATATAACTTTTATTACAAAAAATATTTATTATATTTATTTATTTATCTGTCTGTGTCGGGTCTTAGTTGCAGCACACAAAACCTTTGTTTTGTCATAGCTGGGATCTTTAGTTATGGCATATGGACTCTTTAGTTGTGCAACTGACAGACCAGTGAATCCGAGAAAGGTGGGGAGACAAGGAATATGACTTTCTTTGGACAGTCGGCTGAGAAGATGGCAGACTAATGTCTCAAGGTAACCATCTCGTCAGGGTCTGGAGGCCAGGTTCTTTTATAGAGCCAGAGGGAGAGAAGTGATGACAAACTAAGTCAAAAGGCAGAACAGAGAGCTAGAGACAGTGAGGACGCTAAAGTACAAAGGATTTTCGGCTTGCAGTACATCTCAGTGG
>NW_011487132.1:0-430 GCF_000754665.1 Bison bison bison | reverse complement strand
TTTTTTTTTTTTTTTTTTTTATACTTTCTGTGACCCTTTTTTCTTTTTTCTTTTTCTTTTTCTCTGTTTCCTTCTCTTCTTCTTTTAAACAACATTGTATATCTGAAATTCCATACTGTACTCTACATTTTTAATTTATGCTTTTTGGTATTTGTTATCAATTTTGTACCTGTATTTTTTTTTATAATTTATGCGACTTTGTTCTTGTTTGTTTGCTTTTTTTTTCTTTCTTTCTTTTTCTTCTTCTTTTTTTAACATTGTATTATTGAAATTCCAAACTCTACTCTAGATTTTAACTTTTGCTTTTTGGTATTAGTTATCAATTTAGTACCTATATTTTCTTTATAATTTTTGCGACCTTGTTTGTTTTTGTTTGTTCATTTTTTTCTCTCTTTCTTTTCCTTCTTCTTTTCTTTAACATCATATTTTT
>NW_011487131.1:4780-5195 GCF_000754665.1 Bison bison bison | reverse complement strand
GAAAGAGGAGAAGTGAAAAAGACTAGGCTTAAAACTCAACATTCAAAAAACAAAGATCATGGCATCCAGTCCCATCACTTCATGGCAAATAGATGGGGAAATAATGGAAACGGTGAAAGACTTTATTTTGGGGGGCTCCAAAATCACTGCAGATGGTGACTGCAGCCATGAAACTAAAAGATCTTGCTCCTTGGAAGAAAAGTTATGAAAAACCTAGACAGAATATTAAAAAGCAGAGCCATTATTTTGCCAACAAAGGTCCATCTAGTCAAAGCTATGGTTTTTCCAGTAGTCATGTATGAATGTGAGAGTTGGATGGTCCAACTGCTCAGAAAGCTGAGCACCGAAGAATTGATGCTTTTGAACTGTGGTGTTGGAGAAGACTCTTGAGAGTCCCTTGGACTGCAAGGAGATC
>NW_011487131.1:0-686 GCF_000754665.1 Bison bison bison | reverse complement strand
TGTCCATGGGATTTCCCAGGCAAGAATACTGGAGTGGGCTGCATTTCCTCCTCCAGGGGATCGTCCCAACCCAGGGATCAAACCTGAGTCTCTTGTGTCATCTGCATTGGCAGGCAGATTCTTTACCACTGGCATCACCTGGGAAGCCCCAAAGATACTATAAACACAGACTAACACCAAAAAAAATGACCAAGCTGACCCTTCTACTCCTTTTAAAGATTTCTTTGATTGCACCACACAACATGTGGGATCTTAATTCTTTGACCAGGAATCAAACCCGTGCCCCCTGCACTGGAAGCACAAAACCTTAACCACTGGATGGCCAGGAAAGTCCCTAACTCTTCTAGTCCTTGTATAAGTTCTCTAGCAGCCACATTATCAGGTGTAAACACTGGTGGCTTCATTAGATTTGACAAGACAGCAGAATCAAAAATGATCGCAAAGAAGACTATTTGAAATATGTGCTATTAGCATTAAACTTCATCTGGAGCATATGATGTACATTAAGATGTTAGCTCATGATGGTATGAAGCTATTGTAATTACCATGATACTTAAAAATGAAGCATCCAAAACATGAAGACAAACCTCTGATTTTTTTCAGCAATATTTCAAGATGTGATACTCAATCCTGTGCTTCACAAGATACTATTTCACGTACAATGAATGTTTGGAAGCCTTTTTCGA
>NW_011487130.1:4757-5332 GCF_000754665.1 Bison bison bison | reverse complement strand
TTCTCCATCATCACAGTTCAAAAGCATCAATTCTTCAGTGCTCAGCTTTCTTTATAGTCCAACTCTCACATCCATACGTGACCACTGGAAAAACAATAGCCTTGACTAGACTGACCTTTGTTGGTAAAGTAACATCTCTGCTTTTTAATATGCTGTCTAGGTGGGTCATAGCTTTCCTTCCAAGAAGCAAGCATCTTTAAATTTCATGGCTGCAATCAACATCTGCAGTGATTTTGGAGCCCCTCAAAATAAAGTCAGCCACTGTTTCCACTGTTTCCCCACCTATTTGCCATGAAGTGATGGGACTGGATGCCATAATCTTAGTTTTCTGAACATTGTGCTTTAAGCCAACTTTTCCGATCTCCTCTTTCACTTTCTTTAGTTCTTCTTCACTTTCTGCCATAGGGTGGTGTCATCTGCATATCTGAGGTTATTGATATTTCTCCCGGCAATCTTGATTCCAGCTTGGACTTCCTCCAGCCCAGCGTTTCTCATGATGTACTCTGCATATAAGTTAAATAAGCAGGGTGACAATACACAGCCTTGACATCCTCCTTTTCCTATTTGGAACCAGT
>NW_011487130.1:0-474 GCF_000754665.1 Bison bison bison | reverse complement strand
TTTGGCAAAACTAATACAATTATGTAAAGTTTAAAAATAAAATAAAATTAAAAAAAAAAACAAAAAAAAACACACACCAAACTTTAGACCTCAAGGAACTAAAAAAACAAACTAAGCCCAAATTTAGCAAAAGGAAAGAAAGAAAGATCAGAACAGAAATAAATAATATAAAGACCAGAAAAACAATACAAAAGATCAATGAAGCTAATAGCTGGCTTAAAAAAAAAAGGGTAAACAAAAGAAACTTTTAGCTAGACAATAAAGAAAAGGCAAATATCTAAAAAAAAAAAAAATCAGAAATAACAAAGGGGATGTTACCTTTGATAACACAGAAATACAAATGATCCTGAGTCACCTATGAGCATTTATACGCCAAGAAGTTAAACAACCTGTAATACCACCTGACCTGCCTCTTGAGAAACCTATATGCAGGTCAAGAAGCAACAGTTAGAACTGGACATGGAACAACATACT
>NW_011487129.1:4686-5244 GCF_000754665.1 Bison bison bison | reverse complement strand
TACTTTGGCCACCTGATGCGAAGACTTGACTCATTGGAAAAGACTATGATGCTGGGAGGGATTAGGGGCATGAGCAGAAGGGGACGACAGAGGATGAGATGGCTGGATGGCAATACGGACTTGATGGACCTGAGTTTCAGTGAACTCCGGGAGTTGGTGATGGACAGGGAGGTCTGACCTGCTGCGATTCATGGGGTCGCAAAGAGTTGGACACGACTGAGCGACTGAACTGAACTGAACTGATGGTTAACCTTGGTGTCCTCAAGTTATCTGGTCATATCCAAGGCTACCTGTGTCTGTCAAATATGACATTCCAGTCAAAGTCTCTGTAGTGTAATCAATGTTTCCACTTGTGTCCTGCTATAAGAACATATTCTCACTGAACTTTTGAAAAATAACAATTTTACTAAGAAAATAAGAACACTAAGAGTTTCTAATGTCTGGAGTGATATAGTAGGGAGAGAAAAATTAATGTTTCAATTCTAATGGCAAAGGTACCATTTATCAAATTGCTGTGTTAAAAAATTTCCTTATATCTAGAAAATGAAAGATTTTTAA
>NW_011487129.1:0-605 GCF_000754665.1 Bison bison bison | reverse complement strand
AGAGGGAACAGTCCCAAGTGTCATTGGGTGTTAAGATCGGAGGTGACATGAGTTACGAGTGCAGTGATAAGTCTCTGCACCCCGAGTTCCTTTTCCCTCTAAATAGAGGGGGCCTCACATCCTCTGGTGACCCTACCCGTGCACTCAGACCAGAGGATCCAGCCTAGCTTAGGCCCCAAGACCATCCACTAACCCCTAGGGGGTCTCGGGAAAAAATGCCTCGGTCAGGCTCTGCTGGACCCCAGCTCTGCTCAGTAGATGGAGAGCCATGAGCCCCATGGAGTGAAGGAGGGACCCTCGGGGATACTGAGGGTCCATACACCAGAATGGCAACCATCTAACCCCTGACTCACCTCGATTTGGCTGCGGATCATCCGGGCAGCTGCCGGGCAGCTCTAAAGACTGAGAGGCTCCCTCACTGTGACCTCAGACGCGGGACACTCAGAGAAGAGGGAACTTTGGCCTGAGGGGCTGGCAGCTGGTCAGTAGAGGGAGGATGTCAGGGTTCGTGAAGAGTCAGGATGAGCACCATCCTCCCCAACAAACGGGCGACTCAGGACCCTCCCCTGTGTTCAGCGCTACCCCCCGGCCAAACATCGGGAAGG
>NW_011487128.1:5073-5394 GCF_000754665.1 Bison bison bison | reverse complement strand
GGAGCCTTATTTTCCTGTTTCGGAGAGGCAGTTTACTGATAGCTTTTTTTAAGTATTTATTTATTCTGGCTGCACTGAGTCTCCGTTGCTGCAGGCTGCCTTTCTGCAGTTGCGGTGTGCTGGCCTCTCACTGCGGTGGTTTCTCTCGTTGCAGAGCACAGGCCCTAGGTGTGGGCTTCGGTAGTTGTGGTGCACGGGGCTTAGTGCTTGTGGCACATGGGCTTAGTTGCTCTGCAGCATGTGGTATCTTCCCAGAACAGGGATCCAACCCATGTTCCCTGCATTGGCAGGCGAATTCTTAACCATTGGACTACCAGGGAA
>NW_011487128.1:0-650 GCF_000754665.1 Bison bison bison | reverse complement strand
CTGTTTTTAAAAAAGCAATGCAGTTTAGTTTGTGGGTAGTGTTTGCATACCGCTTTCAGGTGTTCAGACCTACAGCTCATTCTCTCCTTGTCACACCCAGCCCTGTATGATTGCTCCTTCCCGCTCTCTCTCTTTAGGTGTTTAATATTCCTTAAATACACGAATCCCTAAACCTTACCTGCATCTCAAACTAACAGCTGTTTCAACCTTTCATTCATAGCCAGGCTTCTGGAAAGGTTTGCCTGTATCTGTTGACTTTCTTAAAAGAAGGAATTTTTTACTATTAAGTTTTAGAAGTAGTACTTCCAGAAGATTTAGAAATAAAACACATGAAATTATGTGAAAGACTCCCTCCAGTTCCTATCCCTAGGCTCTCAGTTGTCTCTCCTCTGCTCCCTCAAGGTAAACTTTTCCTGGGAGTTTTCTGTATATTCATATGTACATTTGTTTCATGTATATTTCAGCATACCCTCCCCACAACCTAAAGAGTAGCATAATTTAAAGGATCCTGCATATTGCTTTTTTTTTATCCTTAGCAATATAAAAGAATGAGTGTTTTTATTGAGATATAATTTTATTGTTATAAATTATTATAATTTTATTATATATTTTTATATAATTTTATTAGGCATAACATTTTATTAGTTTCA
>NW_011487127.1:5145-5313 GCF_000754665.1 Bison bison bison | reverse complement strand
CTGAGCGACTTCACTTTCACTCTTCACTTTCATGCATTGGAGAGGGAAATGGCAACCCACTCCAGTGTTCTTGCCTGGAGGATCCCAGGGATGGCGGAGCCTGGTGGGCCATCTATGGGGTCGCACAGAGTGGGACACGACTGAAGAGACTTAGCAGGAGCAGCAGCA
>NW_011487127.1:0-778 GCF_000754665.1 Bison bison bison | reverse complement strand
CCACTTGACTTCACATTCCAGGATGTCTGACTCTAGATGAGTGATCACATTATCATGGTTATCTGGGTCATGAAGATCTTTTTGTAGAGTTCTTCTGTGTATTCTTGCCACCTCTTCTTAATATCTTCTGCTTCTGTTAGGTCCATACCATTTCTGTCCTTTATGGAGCCCATCTTTGCATGAAATTTTCCTTGGTATCTCTAATTTTCTTGAAGAGATCTCTAGTCTTTCCCATTCTATTGTTTTCCTCTATTTCTTTGTACTGATCGCTTAGGAAGGGTTTCTTATCTCTCCTTGCTGTTCTTTAGAACTTTGCATTCAGATGGATATGTCTTTCCTTTTCTCCTTTGCTCTTCCTTTCTCCTCTTTTCTCAGCTATTTGTAAGGCCTCCTTAGACAGCCATTTTGCGTTTCTGCATTTCTTTTTCTTGGGTGTGGTTCTGATCATCACCTCCGGTACAATGTTACGAATCTCTGTCCATAGTTTTTCAGGCACTCTGTCTATCAGATCTAACCCCTTGAATCTGTTTGTCACTTCCACTGTATAATCGTAATGGATTTGATTTAGGTCATGCCTGTATGCTCTAGTGGTTTGCCCTACTTTCTTCAATGTGAGTCTGAATTTGGCAATAAGGAGTTCATGGTCTGAACCACAGTCAGCTCCTAGTCTTGCTTTTGCTGATTGTATAGAGCTTCTCCATCTTCAGCTGTAAAGAATACAATCAGTCTGATTTCCGTATTGACCATCTGGTGATGTCCCTGTGTAGAGTTGTCTCTT
>NW_011487126.1:9176-9753 GCF_000754665.1 Bison bison bison | reverse complement strand
TTAAAGTTTCTTCTTTTATGGGAGGCTTTAAATTGTGGATTTGATTTCTTTAAAAAATATAAGAATCTTCAGGTTTTATTCAAATTCTCTGTATCTTTGTGAGTAAATTTTCATAAATTGTGTTTTTTGAAAACTTAATCCATTTTATGTAAATTTTCATATCCTGCCTTTCATATAATTAAGTAAATCTAAAAACAACTGAATAGTTGAAATGTTCTTCTTTCCTAAAAGAATTCAAGCTCATAAATTACTTGTTCAAGAACAAATAATGAACTTATAACATCACTATTTTGTTATCCCAAAATCATAGATATAGGCAGTCATTATTAATAGCTGCTCAAACATTATGTAATAAGCTGATGGGAAGTTTTATAATGGTTGGTTTAGGCTGGCGGCACTTGAATCTACTGACCAATTTTAATGCTTCCTAAAGAGAACTAAGCAGACATTATGTGTCACCTCTTGCCAAACAACGCAAAGTATACACCACTGTGTGTTGTGTGTGTGCTTAGTCGCTTCAGCTGTGTCTGACTCTTTGCAACCCCATGGACTGTAATCCACCAGGCTTCTCTGTCCA
>NW_011487126.1:4628-4914 GCF_000754665.1 Bison bison bison | reverse complement strand
CCTTTTGAAGTGTGATTACTAATATATATTATTTTTACCATCTTTTATGGTTCCTATTTACTCTGCTTTCTCTATGCTTCTTTATTCTTCCTTTCCTGCCTTCATTTAGATTGCTTATGTGTACGATTGAAATATATTTATCTACAACTAATAGTAATTCACTTAAGGATTGCTCTTAAAATTTTAACAAGCATGAATACTCAAAGTGTGAGGTTAATCAATACATTTTGGAATAATACGAGGACTTTGCATTAAGACCACAAATATTTCAGTTCTGTTGTTGTTG
>NW_011487126.1:0-818 GCF_000754665.1 Bison bison bison | reverse complement strand
ACTGTTGCAAGTCACACAGTTACTTATGGCACAGGGCGCAAGCTGGAGCCAGGGTCACCGTGCAGGCCTCATCCACTGTAACACTCAAATTCAATGACATCCTGCTCAGCCCAAGGACATAGGCACAGCAGATCAAGAGGGGGGGTCTTGCAAACCTTTATGCCCTCAAACATAAAAACCCTCATTTTAGACAACAGCAGGCCATAGGCTTTTCATTCAGGCTAAGCCCCACCAAGTCATTTCTGATGGAGCTTGATTCAGAACCTTCAGAGGTTTCCTATAGGTTAACACTAACTCTAGCACAGTAATGTGCTTTTCACATACTCATTCACAACACTGGCTGGATACCTAATATGAGCAAAGCATTACACAGGGGTGTGTCACAAGTTATAGATTAATTAACACCACATATGACTGCATCAAGTAGCATACAACCTCATGGGGTAACAGTGCAGACAAGAGGCAGAATCAGGGGCACCAACAGAGAGGAGACAGTATGGAGAGCACTGATAATATTTTGCCTTTGGTATATAAATCAGCAATCAAAAAATACTTGGAAATATATAGGTAAAAATGAGGTGTTTGTTTTTCACTTTTCATTCATGTTTGGACTCTGAAAGTAGTTACTGTTACAACTCATTTGCCATTAAATCATATGCCAGGCTCTCCTTTTTTATTATGTAACTTTTCATATAAGAATATTTAGTCTCCATTTGAGGGCAGTCATTCTTGTGCCCCCCACTTTCCCAATCACATAGAGAAGAGACACTTTATATTTCCAAGATGAACAAACTGAGCCAGCTACTAGAGCTCCCTAT
>NW_011487125.1:4531-5038 GCF_000754665.1 Bison bison bison | reverse complement strand
GAGTTTCAGCTTCAGCATCAGTCCTTCCAAAGAACACCCAGGACTGATCGCCTTTAGGATGGACTGGTTTGAACTCCTTGCAGTTCAAAGGACTCTCAAGAGTCTTCTCCAACAGCACAGTTTAAAAGCATCAATTCTTTGGCGCTGAGCACAAAACCCACTCCCACTTCCTCCCAAGTACCCTTACCAGTGACCAGTGTAAGCTCTCGATGCAAGAGAACTCAGGAGCCAAATGACCTGGTTCTCTTCATGGAAACTTTCTTCACATTGAATAGGGATCAATACCCATCTCCTCCCCTTCCAGATGCATTTCCAGCATGGCCCCTTCACCTCCTAGCTTGTTCTTCATCCATTCCTGAGACTCTCTCATGTCTCAGAAGTCCTCTCACTTCCCCCAACCCGGTATCAAATCCCAACTCACAGAGGCGGTGTGCGGGGTGCCCATGTCTTGCAATCAGAGAGGCAGAATCAAGAGGCAGAGCAAAAGACTTGTCCTCCAGTTTAAAC
>NW_011487125.1:0-616 GCF_000754665.1 Bison bison bison | reverse complement strand
TTATATAATGATGGTTAGGGGAAAAGTCTCTGCAGCACTGTCCCTCAGGCACCCCTGAGAGCTCCATTATGTCTCGGAGGTCCTCTTTCTTTCCCCTCCACAGTATCAAATCCCAACTTAAACTAGGGGAGGCAGCCATCTCTGTGATCAAGAGAGTAGATATGGGAGAGAGAGCAAAGGAGCTGGCCTCCCGTTTATAGAAGCAGCTAAGTTGGAAATCTCCTATCTGCCTGCTGTGTGTGTCAGGCTTTCCTGGACCCTTTGTTCTTGCAAGTGCTAGAGAATTTACTGTCACTTTCTCTACAGTGGATTCTGTAAGCAGAAATGTCATCTAATCAAGCATGTCTCCTCTCAGCCAATCCATTGTCCTCCTTGTTCCTAACATGAGAGACCCTTTTGTGTAGGAAATTGTTCTGTGCTTAACCACCCACCACCCCCAATCCTGACTTCTATGTAGCCCTGGACCCTGAGTGTCTTGAAGACTTTGAACACTTGGTGGTTCTTTCCAGGTCTTTCCACCCTGGAGAACATGGTTTTACAGAAGTGTCCGTGTAATGAAAGGAATGGGAGCCAAGAACTCATTTCAATATTTTGAAAACCTTAATCAGATGTCATG
>NW_011487124.1:4712-5127 GCF_000754665.1 Bison bison bison | reverse complement strand
TCTGGGTCATCCCAGTGCACTAGCCCGAAGCATCCAGTATCGTGCATCGAACCTGGACTGGCATCTCGATGAACTTTCAATAAAAATTTTTGACGAATTGTCTACTAATGGCTTCCGGTATTCCCTTTCACAGAGGTTCTTCCCCCCGACCCTCTTTTTTTTTTTTTCCAAGTTTTGCAAAGGACACTACTGAGGACCAGAAAGTCTTCCATAGACAAGTAAATTAAATCTTAAACTGGATGCTTGGGGCTAGTGCACTGGGACGACCCAGAGAGATGGTATGGGGAGGGAGGAGGGAGGAGGGTTCAGGATGGGGAACACATGTATACCTGTGGCGGATTCATTTTGATATTTGGCAAAACGAATACAATTATGTAAATTTTAAAAATAAAATAAAATTTTTAAAAAAAAGAAA
>NW_011487124.1:0-618 GCF_000754665.1 Bison bison bison | reverse complement strand
GCAGCTCCTATGTAAACAGATTCCAGTAGGGAGAGATAATCTCGATTGAACTTGAGAAGGAAAATGTCCACTGATCAAATGAGGGACACTGAAGAAGATTAGTGGAAATACTGAACACCTAATATATTGCTACCTATTCTGCCTTAGCCCCTCTCCTGTGCCTTGCCAATATGCTTGCACTTCAACTTTTCCACTAGCAACCATCTCTCAGAACCTCAGCTGAGTACTCTCCCAGTGCTAGTTTATGAGATTATTGAAAACGCCAGTCTCAATGTCTGGAAAAAAGAACCAAAACAGCAAGAGACCATGAAAATATTTTATGGGAAGAATGACCAAAGGACTTTGGATGTTGGTTTGGAGAAGAGACGGTTTGGTGTCACTAGCCCTTGTTTATAATAGAACAACCATAAGAATGGTTGTTATGGCCAAGAAGTGACCTTAAGCATGGACCACATATTACTTCTTTTAATGTTCACAAAAACCCCATAAAGAAAGTTCTACTGTTATCCCTGGGCTTCCTCTGTGGCTCTGCAGTGAAGAATCCACCTGCCAGTGCAGGAGACATGGGTTCAATCCCTGGGTCGGGACAATCCCCTGGAGAAGGAAATGGCAATCCAC
>NW_011487123.1:5053-5528 GCF_000754665.1 Bison bison bison | reverse complement strand
CCCTAGCCCTCCAGCCCAGAGGGCGACGGGCCAGGCGACGGCTCAGGGATCCCTGAGGACACTGGACTGACTGCCAAGGGGACCGCCTCTGCCCAGCTTTTCCGTGCCGCCTGAGGATGGGTGGGTGGGCTCTGCGGCCTCAAGGGCAAAGTGGGCAGCCCCACGCCGCTGGCCGCACTAGGGCGCCTGAGTTCCCTTAGGCAACGACTACCCCAACCCCCCACGTCTGGACCCAGGAAGTGGCCGCCCAGCGACGAGCGACGGGTATTGCCCAGCTCGGGCCGGCTGCCAGGAGCTCAGCGGTGGGGCGCGGTGTCTGGCGAGGCGTGCCAGGGAGAAGGCGACAGGGTTGGGCAGACAGGGTTCTGGGATCCGAGGGTGCCCTGAGCCCTGCTTGGACGGTGAAGGAGGGGATGGGCTGCAGTCTCCACGTGTTGAATCTTCACCCGAGCTTGCAACAGGTAATGGGGGAGGG
>NW_011487123.1:0-737 GCF_000754665.1 Bison bison bison | reverse complement strand
GGCCACTGTACCGGTACAGTGGCCTAGGGCTTGGAGAGCCCTGGCTTACACAATAAGGCTGTGGATAACATAGTCCTTTTAAAGCCCTCACATGACAGTGAACACCCAGGAAGTAATTTAGCTGATGTTATGAATGATAGCAATGTCAAGAGGTGGAGAAGAATGGGACTGAATGTTCATGCTTTCTTCCAGGCACACTTCAGAAAAGCGCAAGCCTTAGCCACCCTTGGCAAGGTGGAGGAAGCGCTAAGAGAGTTTCTATATTGTGTATCCCTCGATGGAAGGAACAAAAGAGCAAGAGCTGAAGCCCAAAGGGTGAGTTGAGATGACGTCAGGTCCAGCTGCCCAATGGGCTTCCAGCCCTCTGTCCTCTCCAGGGCAGGGAGTGAGGGAACTGTGCTCCCTAGGGTTGGGGGTCCAGAGTGGATGGTTTCCTGGGTTAAGGGGACAGGAGCAAGACACAGGTGCCAGTTGATGACCCAGAAACACCATCCTTTTGGCACGTACAATCAGATTGAGCAGTTCCTACATTTCTGTAGGAGCCTGTGAGGAATGTGCTTGATTCTTTGACTCAGGGTCTGGGTGGTCAGTAAGAATACAAACAAAAAAAAAATAAAACCAAATAAGTTAACGTGGAGATGGAGGCCAACGGAGGAGACTCCAGCTGTTGGCCAGAGATCCCGGGTGTGAGGCAGTTTTAGAACTTTCCTTGGGCTGAGTCACAGCTTCAACAGCCA
>NW_011487122.1:4531-5018 GCF_000754665.1 Bison bison bison | reverse complement strand
ATAAGTGACAGTGTTATTCTCAGAAATCTTACTTTGTTTCTTTATTCTCTGGGGTGACACCACCATCTGCACAGAGCTGTCTGAACGTGAACATTTGGTTTTGATGTGGCCCAAATTTCACCAACGAATGTACCTTCAGGTTGGTTTTCTTCTTTTATATTTTGCTAACCTATTGTGAACAGACATAGGATCCCATAAGTTGTATATAGTGAGAAATTTAAAATCCCACTCAGACATAGGTGGATGGAGATCTAGTAGTAAGATAGCACTTTAGTTGGAAATGGAAATTTCAGCCAGAATCTGAAAAGTGGGTCCTGGAAGGAGAACTGAGCACACTGCTCCACACTGGAGCCTTGGGCTCTGACAGCCATACCTGCTGGGGTCTTCATGGGACAAGCCACGCAGGCCAGGATCCTGTAGATAATTTTCTTTTCCTTTCCATTGATGTTGGCAATTGCATGCTTTGCTTTTGCTTCTACATGCAGTT
>NW_011487122.1:0-569 GCF_000754665.1 Bison bison bison | reverse complement strand
GCCCGAGCGTCAGCCTGCTGAAGGACCTGGGCCTCAGCGGGGTCAACCTGACCAGCCTCAGCTTGGAGCCCCTGAAGGTCCTGATTGAGTGGACTTCAGCCACCCTGCAGGACCTGGACCTGGATGAGTGTGGCATCATGGACTCCCAGTTCAGTGCCCTCCTGCCAGCCCTGAGTTGCTGCTCCCAGCTCACCACCTTCAGCTTCTGCGGCAACCCCATCTCCATGGCAGTGCTGGAGAGCCTGCTGCACCACACCATGGGGCTGAGCAAGCTGAGCCACGTGCTGTACCCCTCACCCCTGGAGAGCTATGAGGATGTGCGTGGCACCCTGCACCTGGGCCTCCTGGCTCAGCTGCACGCCCGGCTCAAGCAGCTGCTGTGTGAGTCTGGGCGGTCCAGCATGGTCTGGGTCAGTGCCAGCCCCTGTCCACACTGCGGTGAGCAGATCTTCTATGACACCGAGCCCATCCTGTGTCCCTGCTACATGCCCGCCTAGCCCAGCTCATGAGTTGCAGGCTTTGTCCCCAGCACTGGGACACTGCCACCCAGACCTCAGTACATCTAGAAG
>NW_011487121.1:4786-5173 GCF_000754665.1 Bison bison bison | reverse complement strand
GTACACTTGGTGCCGCCAGGGTCCCCACAAGCCAAGCAGCTGTGCCACCTTCATACTCAACTCTCACTGGGGCAGAGATGCCACAGGCAAAAAAAGTCCTGTGTCTAGGCACGCAGGGTCCCTTTGGTAGTGTCCAACTCTTTGTGACCCTGTAGACTATGGCCCACCAGGCTTCTCTGTCAGGGAGGGGGTTCTCCAGGCAAGAATACTGGACCATATTGGCCAATACTGGTTGCCATACCCTTCTAGAGTACTTTAATTTCCTGCTGCCTTAGGCACCAACTTCCCTGAGTACATGGTGCTGCCAGAACCCCTGAGACCCAAGCAGCTGCACCACCTCCACACCTGGCCCTCACAGGGACAAACCCAAGTCCTCCAGGGCAGCCT
>NW_011487121.1:0-721 GCF_000754665.1 Bison bison bison | reverse complement strand
TTGAAACATACATCCATGCTGCACACAGATGACCTGTTGAATGCATTTTCACAAACTGAAAACACCCATGTCACCAGGATCCAGATCAAGAAACAGAATGTGACCAGCACCCCAAGGGCCCTCATGTGTTCCCTTCCAGACAATAACCCACCCCCAAAATAACAATTTACAATGATTTCTAACACTATAGATTAGTTTTGCCTTAAATAGCTACTTTTAAAAAATTTTTTGAGTACTGCGACTAATGTGTAAAGTTGAATTAAACATCTGCACATATATTCTAGTTATTTTAAGTACCCAGAAAGTTTCACTGGGGTTAAATAAAGATAGCTAAGATCAGGTGGAGGTTTCAAAATCACTCACTGAGCTGAATTTACTATGCCAATAGGGTGTTAGCATCTCCCTTGAAAAAGCAGACTTATTATAACATACATACATTATTTCAGGAAGCATCACACCAGGATACAGCCATTATGCAAAAGAGTTTAGGATACTGTAATGCAAAGAGTATAGGATCAAGGACCTAACTAAGAAGAGGGGAAGTGAGAGACCCCTGAAAGCCAAAACAATTGGGGAAGTCTTCATACCTATGTTCAGAAGGGCTAAGAGAAGAGGGATAACTTTCTGTTAGGAAAAATAGGGTTCCCAGGAGGCTCTAGTGGTAAAGAACCTGCCTGCCAATGCAGGAGACCTAAGAGATCTGGGTTTGATCCCTGGGTCA
>NW_011487120.1:39772-40337 GCF_000754665.1 Bison bison bison | reverse complement strand
TTCACTCTATAGGATTGGCTTGGGCCTTCTTTTTTTTTTTAATTTATTGTAGTTGTTTACAATGTTGTATTAGTTTCTGGTGAACGGAAAAGTGATTCAGTTACATACTTTTCATTTCCAATATGCTTTATTACAGGATATTGACCACAGTGCCCTGTCTTATACACTAGGACCTTGTTTCTTTTATATACAGTAGTGTGTATCTGTTAATACCAAACTCCTAATCTATCCACAAACTGCTTAAATTATGTTTACCAAAGAGGAGGGCCCCAACTCCTTTCCTCTTGGTAACCATAACTTTGTTTTCTCTGTGAGTCTGTTTTGTAGGTAAGTTCGTTTGTGTCATCTTTTAGATTCCACAAATAAGTGATATCATACAGCATTTGTCTTTCTCTTTCACTTGGTATAATAATCTCTACGTGCATCCATTTTGCTGCACATAGCATTTTTTTTTTTTTTAATGGCTGAGTAGCATTCCCTTTTATGTATGTACCACATCTTTGTGTCAACGGGCACATTGATTCCATGTCTTGGCTCTTGTAAATAGTGCTGCATGTGTCTCTTT
>NW_011487120.1:38363-38777 GCF_000754665.1 Bison bison bison | reverse complement strand
GTTCTGTGAAAACTGTCATGGGTAATTTGATAGGGATCTCATTAAATCTGTAGGTTGCTTTGGGTGGTATGGTCATTTTAACAGTTTTCTTCCAGTCCAGAAGTGTGGGATATCTTCTCATCTTCAGTTCCCTTTATCAATGATTTATAGTCATATCGTTTTGTTTTGGTTTTGGTTTCTTGGCTCTATCACACAGCATGTAGGATTTCAATTCTCTAACCAGGGATTGAAGCCTTTAAGGGGACCCTGATGTGAGAAACACAGCTAGTCTAGGGTTAGAGACATTAGAGAGACAGTAGGCTGTGGTCATCTCAATTCAAACTTTTAATGAAATTGTGTTTCTTTCCATTTCAGAGGGTAAGCTTCTGTGCAGTTCATTTAGACTGGAAGACAGTGCTCCTGGAACTACATGTT
>NW_011487120.1:37390-38263 GCF_000754665.1 Bison bison bison | reverse complement strand
GGCAGGAGACCGAGGTTCAATCCCTGGGTCAGGAAGATCCCCTGGAGAAGGGAATGGAAACCCACTCCAGTATTCTTGCCTGGGAAATCCCATGGACAGAGGAGCCTGGAGGGCTACAGTCCATGGGTCACAAAGAGTTGGGCACGACCACTTTTTACTCTGTGTTTACACTTTCATCATGTACATATGTATTCACAAATGATATTAGTACTGTTTTTGGTAGTTTTCCCTCTACATTGACACAGATGGTGTTATATGAAGCACATGATATAAACTTGCTTTTTTCATTCATTTTTATGATTTTTGTCTTAATAAGGCCTATCTAATTGATAAACTAATTCTCGTTTCTTTTTCTTTCCTATGCTTTATAGACTTTGCTTCACTACCTTGGTGACAGACAAGGGAAAGGATGAGGGGGTGGTGTTTGAAAACTAATGTTATTCACTTGCCAGAGGTGATAAAAAGTTACCTCTTGAAACAAAAGATGGTCTGCTTAGAGTTGGGAAGATGGCTAGTCTAACCTAGAAGAAATGAACTGGTCACTTGGTGCTGATTTCACAATAAAGAGTATCTGTAACATCAAGGTATTTGCACTCATGTTACAGTAATCTCTAAGTCAACGGAGCTCAAGCTTACTGTGGCCATTAAAGACTCAGTGGATCTTTCCTCTTCTGATTATCATCCCTAGGAGGCCTGGATTTGTGCATGCTGTTTCCCAGTTTGAACCTAAACTGGGGGAAATGCAAGAGAAGTGTTTGCTGCTGCAGGAAGTCCAGAGCCAATCCCACTGTTAACACATCCTCCTGCCCTGCATCAGGTGACCACGAAATTAAAATTTGTTTTTTTCCTTCAGTTTAAGGATGGGCAGGTTTT
>NW_011487120.1:34477-35603 GCF_000754665.1 Bison bison bison | reverse complement strand
CCATTTTGTGTAGGATAAGCATGGATGATAGAGAATAAGTATTTGATGATTTAATTCCTATTGTGATTCTGAGAGTTGAAACTACAAATAATTTTGAGTTTGAAAGTACACATGTGTACTTATATTTATTTTCTTTGAAACAGTAATACAGATTTGGCCAGATCTACCAAACTTAGAGATGTATTTATGTACATATGTACGTATGTGTTTATATTGAAGTATAGTTGCTGTACAACTTATATAAGTAACAGGTGTAGAACATAGTGATTCATGGTTTTTAAAGGTTACACTTCATCTAGTTAATATAAAGTATTACCTATATTTTTTGTGTTGTAGCATACATGCTTATAGCTTATTTTATACATAATAGTTGGTACCAGATGTATTTATTCTTTGCCCCAGTAATTCCACCTCTTAACATTGCTACCACAGATACACATGTACATGGAAGAAAGGCCATGTGGAGAAGGTTACTTCTTGCAGCATTGCTCTCATCCTAGAGTCCAACACTGGGGAACTAGGTTGTGAGAAAGGCCTGTTTCACTGGAACACAGCCACATGCAATCATTACATACGGGTTAAAGGCTGTTTTTGTGTTACAGGGAGGACCTGAGTGGTTATGACAGAGACTACATGGCCCATAAAACCTAAAGTAATTACTATCTGGCCCCTGGTGGATAAAAAGGCTTATGAACCTCAGCTCTAGGTGATTCAATTTAAAAAAATCTTACATATGCTTGTATAGTACACTCAGATACAAGCACAAAACAGTTAAAGTACAAAACAGTTAAAAAAATAAAACCCAAACCATGAGCTTCACTCCTAAGAATGCATAGGAGGGATGGTGTTCTTTTTCAGTCTGACAGTCCTTCCCCTCAAGAGAAAAAGTGGGAAGCAAGATTGCTTCATTTTTAATTTACCTGACAAATATTCGTTGGGTGTATACTCAGGGGAAGGTACTCCAGGGACTCCAGGATGCAGAGACGAAGAAAGCATGATCCTTCTTCTTGGGGGCAAGGGAGTCAGACATGTTAAACAATTACGAAACAAAATGACGAGTGCTGTAAGAAAGAGAAGGAAAAAGTGCTGTGGGAGCATCCGCAGCCACACAAAATGTGTGAATCTG
>NW_011487120.1:32087-34117 GCF_000754665.1 Bison bison bison | reverse complement strand
GCACGGATTCCACGAATATGCTTTCTGGCCTCTGGCTTCCACTTGGGTTCAGCCAAGGAGAAGACCTGGCTGATCGCATGAAGGGGAAGAGAGTGCAGTTCCAGGTATTTGTTTCCCCACTTTGTCCTGTAGGATCGTGATACGCTGCATCCCTCCGCTGAAGGGAAGACGGGGCAGGTTTCACTCAACTCTCACTGTATCCGGGTTCCAGTAACTGCCTTTCCATTGGCTTTTCTGTGCTCTGTTGTTACTGGCCTGGGGGTACTTCATTGTTTCTGGTGATTTCCCTATCGCCTCCCACACGTTTGTCAGCAATTTCTTTATAAAAGTCTCCTCACATTAGCCTAGCTGACTGCTATGCCAGGGATGTGAGCGATGTAAGGTTGTTTCACAAATCAAAAACTTTATTCCGTTCCACAGCACTGATTTCCACAACCTTGTCTTCCAGCACACTCATACCCAGAACATCTGAGGCAGATGTTCTTCTGCCTCATTTATCCTGCTGTTGATTCCTTCTAGTGCTTTTCATTTCAGTTGTCATATTCTTCAACTCTGGTTGTTCTATTTTATATTTCTGATTCTTTGTTAGAAACTTGTAACTTCTCAATCTCCGCATCCATTCTTTTTCTGAGTTCTTGAGTCATTTTTACCATCATTACTCTAAACTCTTTCTCGAAGTGGGGATTTCCTATCTCCACTTCACTGAGTTGTTCTTCCTGGATTTTATTTTGTTCCTTCACCTGGAGTATGTTCCATTGCCATCCCATTTTGTTTAAATTTCTGTATTTTTACATATGTGGCAGGTGACATTTCTTGACTTTGGTGATGTGGCCCTCTATAGGGGATGTTCTGTGTGACCCCTCTTGTAACCCAAGGGCCAGGGACCAGCTAGTCCAGGGTAGGTTCTGACCTGTGTTTGCAGACTCAGTTCCACAGGTTCCATGATCGCTGTTTACTTGTTTCTGATGCCTGCCCCCTGGTCGGTGAGGCTGGGTCTCAGCTCTATGTGGGCAGGGCCATGTCAAGACGGAAGTCTTCAGGCAGCTTCTCTGTTGACTGGTGGGGCTGTGTTCTGAGCCTGTTAGTTGTTTGGCCTGAGGCACCCCAGCATAGGAGCCTACAGACTCTTGGGTGGGGCCATGTTTCAGTGCTAATGACCCAAGTAAGAGGTCCACCCGCAGCAGGATCTCCGCCACCAGCGTCCATGTCTCCAGGGAAGGCCACAGCCACCACCCCCCTCCCTAGGAAACCCCATGAGACCAGCAGAGAGGTCTAGCCCAGGCTCCTTTGAAGTCACTGCTTTTGCCCTCTGTCCCAGTGAGTGTGAGACCTTGACTGTGCCCTCTAAGAGTGAAGTCTGTTTCCCCCAGTCACGTGCTGTTCATGCACTTAAGTCCTGCTGGCCTTCAAAGCCAAGTGCTCTGGGGGCTTCTCCTCCTAAGGCTGGCTCCCCAGGCTGGGAGCCTGATATGGGGCTTAGAACTCTCACTCCTGTGGAAGAATATACTTAACATAATTATTCTCGTTTGTGGGTCACCCACCCAGATGGTATGGGATTTGATTATATTGCAAGTGTGCCCCTCTTGCCATCTCACTGTAGTTTCTTCTTTATATCTTGAGATATAGAATCTTTTTTGCAATGTTCCAGTCTTTTTTACTCATAGCTGTTCAACAGTTCATTGTGATTTTGGTGTGCTCATGAGAAGAGGTGAGTTCACAGTCCTTCTAGTCTGCCATCTTGTCTCCAATTCAGTTTTTGTGAGTCAGAAATCCAGATATGGCTTAGCAGAGGGCCTCTGATTCAGATTTATTCACCAGGTTGCAGTGTTCAGTACAATTCAGCTCAGTCATGTCTGACTCTTTGCGACCCCATGGACTGCAGCATGCCAGGTTTCCCTGTCTATCACCAACTTCCGGAGCTTACTCAAACTCATGTCCATTGAGTCGGTGATGCCATCCAACCATCTCATCCTCTGTCCTCCCCTTCTCCTCCCACCTTCAATCTTTCCCAGCATCAGGGTCTTTTCCAA
>NW_011487120.1:26152-31224 GCF_000754665.1 Bison bison bison | reverse complement strand
GAGGGAGGTGGTCTGGTATTCCCATCTCTTGAAGAATTTTCCACAGTTTGTTGTGATTGACACAGTCAAAGGCTTTGGCATAGTCAATAAAGCAGAAAGAGATGTTTTTCTGGAACTCTCTTGCTTTTTGATGATCCAATTGATGTTGGCAATTTGATCTCTGGTTCCTCTGCCTTTTCTAAATCCAGGTTGAACATCTGGAAGTTTACATACTGTTGAAGCCTGGCTTGGAGAATTTTGAGGATTACTTTGCTAGTATGTGAGATGAGTGCAATTGTGTGGTAGTTTAAGCATTCTTTGGCATTACCTTTTTTTGGGATTGGTATGAAAACAGACCTTTTCCAGTCCTGTGGCCATTGTATCACTACAAACAAAGAGCTAGTGGAGGTGATGGAATTCTGGTTGACTTATTTCAAATCCTAAAAGATGATGCACTCAGTATGCCAGCAAATTTGGAAAACTCAGTAGTGGCCACAACTTGCAGGGTAGTTGTCTGCTAAGGCTGCTGTCATCTTGAAGCTCAAATGAGGAAGACAGGGTGGTAGAATTCACTGTTGCAGAACAGAATGAAGAAAAAAGAATGAAAAGAAATGAGGAAAGTCTTTGGGACAACATAAAATTCACCAACACTTGCATTACAGGGCTCCCAGAAGGATAGGAGAGAGAACCAGGAGGATAAGAGAAAGAAAGAGCCTGGAAGGTATTTGAACAGATACTACTGAAAAATTCCCTAGCATGGGAAAGGAGAAAGCCACCCAAGTCCAGGGAACTCAGTGAGTCACATACATGATTCACCCTCTTCTCCACAGTTTCTGACTTACGGTGATCCTCCAAGCTCAGGACCCCATGCTGCTCTCCAAGTCAGTACCTCTTCACACTTTGACTTACTGTCATCCTCCTCATGCAGGAACTCCACTCCACACCAAGGACTATCTCTGCATAGTTTTTGTCTCACAGCGCTTCTCCTCATCAGGAACCCTCACCTTCTCCAAGTATCTCTTCCCGTGTTCTCAACTATGCCCTCCTCCTCACTCAAGACCCTCCAGTCCTCCCCATGTTAGTATCTGTGGCCTAGCTTCCAACATAGTGCTCAACTAGTCACACAGGACCTCCACTGTTCTCCAAGTGAGTATATCTGCCCACGTTCTGACCCATGGCTTGATCCTTTCTCACAAAATCCACTCCTTTCCAAGTGAGAACCTCTTCCTAGTTTCTGCCTTCCTTCCCAATCAGGAATTACACACCTGTCGAGTTTTGTATCAGCCTAGTTTCCGAATTACTGTGCTCCTGCTCACTCAGGTTCTCCACTTGTCTCCAAGTGAACATTTCTTCCAGTTTTGAACTAACCCTCTTCCTCACTCAGGACCCTTCCCTCCTCTCGAGCGAGTATCTCTGCTTAGTTTCTAATTGACTGTGCTACTCCTATCTCAAGAGCAGCACTTCTTTCAAAGTCAATCTCTCTGCCCATTTTCTGTCCTATGTTCTCCTCCTCACCCAGGACCTCCTCTATTCTCCAAGTGACTGTCTCACCTATGTGACCTTCTTCCCTCAGGACTTCCTCTCGTCTCCAAGTGAGTATCCCTGCCCGGTTTCTTACCTACTTGCAACTCCTTTCTCAAGACCCTTCAGTCCTCTCTGTGTTAGTATCTCTTCATAGCTTTCAACTTATTGTGTTCCACAGCACCTCCACTTTCCTCCATCAGCTGCACACTTTCTGACCTATGGCCTGTCCTCACTACAACACCCACTCTCCTCCAAGGAGAACCTCTCCTTAGTTTCTGACTGACTTCCCTCCTCCTCAGTCAGGAACTACTCACCTGTAGAATGTAGTAGTTCTACGTGATTTCTGACTTACTGTCTTCTGCTCACTCAGGGTTTCCTTTCTTTCCATGTGAAGATCTCTTCCCAGATTTGAACTCTGCACTCCTCACTCAGGGCCCTTCACACCATTCCAGTGAGTATAACTGCCTAGTTTCTAACTAACTGTGCTACTGCTCACACAGGACCTCTACTTGCTTCCAAGTGATCATCTGAACTCAGGACCTCCTCTTGTCTCCAAGTTGAAGATCGTTGCCCAGTCTCTCACCTACCTGCTCCTCCTCACTCAAGACCCTCCCGCCCTCCCCATGTTAGTATACGTGCCTGGCTTCTACCTTAGGGCTCTACTTCTCACACAGGACCTCCATTGATCTCCAAGTTAGTATATCTGCCCACTTTCTGACCTATGGCTTCATCCTTTTCAAAGTGACAAGCTCTTCCTTGTTCCTGACTTACTTCCCTCCTCAGGGGGGGGAGGGATGACACACCTGTAGAATTTAGAAGCTTTGCCTAAATTCTAACTTACTGTTCTTCTGGTGTCTCAGGATCTCCATTCTCTCTATGTGAGTATCTCTCCCGGGTTTGATCTATGTTCTCCTCACTTGTGGCCTACACACGTCTCCAGTTATCACTGCCTAGTTGTAACTGCCTGCACGCCTCCTTCCTCAAGACCACCTCTTCTTTCTGAGTCAACAGCTCTTAACTTTCTGCCCCATGTGCTCCATTCACTCAGGACCACCTCGCCCCTGCAAGTGACTCTCTCTATGCATTGTCACCAATGTGATCCTCTTCAATCAGGACTTCCTCTCCTCTCCAAGTGACTACCCCTCCCCAATTTCTCATCCCTATGCTCCTACTCACTCAAGACCCTCCAGTCCTCTCTATGTTAGTATCTCTGCCTTCGTCCTACCTTACTGTGCTAATACACACTCAGGACCTCCGCTGTTTTCCAAGTCCATATATAACCCACTTACTGACTTCTGTTTGTACAGCTTTATCATTCTTCTAGAACATCCACTCCTTTCCGAGTGAGAACCTCTTCTAAGTTTCTGAAATCCCTCCTTCTCAATGAGGAACTAAACACCTGTAGACTTTTGTTTCTCTGCCTAGTTTCTCTTAGTGTTCTGCTGCTCACTCAGGGTGTCCACTTCTCTCCAAGTAAGTATCTCTTCCTGTTTTGACCTACACTCTACCCCACTTAGGACCCTTCACTCCTCTCCAATGAGTATATCTGCTTAGTTTCTAAATGATTGGTACTGCTCTTATCTCAAGGCCACCACTTCTTTCCGAGTCAGTGTCTATTCCCATTTTCTGACCAATTCTGTGCTTCTTCTCACTCAGGACTTCCTCTCCTCTCCAAGTGAGCATCTCTGCCCAGTTTCTCCCCTGTTCACTCCTATCACTCCAGTCTCCCAGTCCTCTCCATGTAGCATCTCTGCCCAGTGTTTAACTTAGTGCACTACGACTCACACAGACCACCTTTCTCCAAGTGAGTGTGTCTGTCCACTTTCTGATGTGTGGCCAGTCCTCTTTCACATGACCCACTCCTTTCCAAGGGAGAGCCTCTTCCTAGTTTCTGACTTACATCCCTCTGTCTCTATCAGGAACTATGCAGCCATAGAGTTTGAGTTTCCACCTAATTTCTGACTTACTGGTCTTCAGATCACTCTGGATCTCTGTTCTCCCACGTGAGGATCTCTTCCCAGATTTGAACTCTGTGCTCCTCCTCACTCAGGGCCCTTCACACCTGCCCAGTGAGTATCACTGCCTAGTTTCTGACTGACTGTGCTACTGCTCACTCAGGACCTCTACTTGCTTCCACGTGAGGATGTCTGGCCATGTTCCGACCTATGTGCTCCTCCTCACTGAGGACCTCCTCTCCTCTCCAAGTGAGTGTCTCTACGCAGTTTCACACCTGTGCAATCCTCTTCCCTCAGGGATTCCTGTCTTCTCCAGGCGAGTGTCCCAGCCGTTTCTCACCTATGTGCAACTCCTCACTCAAGACCCTCCATCCTCTCCCTGTTGCTCTCTCCGCCTAGTTTCTAAATTAGTGCACTGCTGCTCACACAGGACCTCAACTATTTTCCAACTGAATATCTGTGCCTATTTTCTGAACCAAGTTCTCCTCCTCACTCAGGACCTCCTCTTGTCTCCAAGTTGAGTATCCCTGCCCATTTTATAACCTTTCTTCCTCCTTACTCAAGACCCTCCAGTCCTCTCCATGTTAGTATCTGTGCCTAGCTTCTATATTAGTTTGCAACTACTCACACCAGACCTCCACGGCTCTCCAAGTGAGTATCTCTGCCTGTATTCTGACCCATGTTGTCCTCCTTACTCTGGACCATCTCTCCTCTCCAAATGAGTATCGCCCAGTTCCTGACCTGTGTGATCTTTCTCCCTCAGGACTTCTATTCTCCAAGTGAGTATCCCTACCCAGTTTCTCATCTATGACCCCTCCTCACTCAAGACCCTCCAGTCCTCTCCATGTTAGTATCCGTGCCTAGCTTCTAACTGATTGTGCTACTACACACAGGAACTCCACTTTTCTCTGAGTATCTCTGCCCACGTTCTGGCCTCTCTCCTGATTCCTTTCACAACACCCACTCCTTTCCAATTGAGAACCTTTTCTCAGTTTCTGACTGACTTCCCTTCTTCTCAATCAGGAACTGCACAGCTGTAGAATTTGGTATTTCTGCCTGGTTTCTGACCTAGTGTTCTCCTGCTCACTTGGGATCTCCATTTCGAAGCAAGTGAGTATCTCTTCCCATTATCTGAACTATGTTCTCCTCCTCGCTCAAGACCCTCCCCTCCTCTCCTTGTCAGTATCTCTGGCTATCTACTACTCACACCGGACCTCCACTTTTGTCCAAGTGAGCATCTCTGCCCAGATTCTGACCTATGGCCTGACCATCATTCACAACATTCACTCCTTTCCAAGTGAGCACCTCTTCCTAGTTTCTGACTGACTGCCCTCCTTCTCATTCAGGATCTACCCACCTGTAATTTGGCATTTCTGCCTGCTTTCTGAATTAGTGTGCTCCTGCTCACTCAGGATCTCTACTTCTCTCCAAGTGAGCATCTCATCCAGTTTTAAATTATGCGTCCTCCTCACTCAGGACTCTCTAGTCCTCTCCATGTAAGTACCTCTGCCTAGCTTCTAACCCAGTGTGCTACTACTCACACGGATCTTCACTTTTCTCCAAATGAGTATCTCTGACCAGTTTCTGTCCTATGTCCTGGTTCTCATTCATAAC
>NW_011487120.1:24865-26046 GCF_000754665.1 Bison bison bison | reverse complement strand
CCCATTTTAACTGTGCTCCCCTCCTTGCTCAGAGCCTCCACTCCTCTCTGAGTTTGTATTTTTTTACTTGCTTCTGATCTTTTCACTCCTCCTCACTCAGAACCCTCCACTCCTCTCCGAGTGAGTATCTGTACCCAATATGTGACCTACGCGCTCATCACTAAGAATCCCTCACTCCTCTCCAAGTAAGTACATCTTGCTATCTCTGCTCTACTGTTGTCCTTCTAAATCTGCAAGTCCACTCCTGTTGAATTTGAGTATCTGTCTACTTTTGACTAACTGTGCTCCCCCTCACTCAGGACCTCCACTCGTCTCAAGTGAGCATCTCTCCCTAGTTTCTGACTGCCTTCCCTCGTCCTCAGTCAGGTCCCTCCACTCCTCTCCACGTGAGTATCTCTGCCCAGTTTCTCACCTAATCGCTCCTCCTCATTCAGGACATCTACTCATCTCCAAGTGAGCATCGCTGCCTACTTAACTGACTCCACTCAAGACTTCTCTCCCAGTGTGTATCTCTACCCAGTGTCTGACCGATGCGCCCCTGCTTACTCAGATCCTCTCACATCTTGCTAGTTTTGCGCACTGCCCTCCTTGTCAGTTAGGAACGCCATTCCTGTGGAATCTCTGCCTAGTTTAACTCACTGTGCTCCTCCTCATCAGAAACCTCTGGTCCTGAGTATCTGCTCAATATCCTATGTGCTCTTCCTCACTCAAGACCCTCTTTCCTCTTCAAGTGAGTATCTCAGACTAGTTTCTAACTTACTGAACTTCTCCTAAGTGACAACCCCCTGCCCCTGTCCTCTCCAAGTAAGTATCTCGGACTACTTTCTAGTTGCGCTCCTCATCACTCAAGACCTCCTCTCATTTCCAAGTGAGTACCTCTTCCTAGTTTCTGACTTACTGCCCTCCTCGTCGCTCAAGACCTCCCACTCCTCTCCAAATGAATGTCTTTGTCTACCTTCTGACTTACCGCTCTCCTCCTCATTGAGGATGCCAGCACTGGTCACTGGGTGTGAATTTTCTCCATGTTTCTGTGTTCAATAAATAGTTTTTGGCGTGCTCTCCCATACACTGTGATGTGTTTGTAATGATAAATGTCTTACCTCTTTTGAATGTTTCCACTTCCTTGAACCATTCCTGCTTTCATAAGGTGAAAGAACCAGGTTCTCTTTCCTTATAGCATC
>NW_011487120.1:24124-24765 GCF_000754665.1 Bison bison bison | reverse complement strand
AATCCCCTGGTGCTCTTTGGGCTAGCATTCCTGGTTTGTATCCTGTCTCCCCAGGTTCAGTGGCTTGGCTGGGAATTCCTTTGTTGCCTCAGGAACTTTAGTGTTGTCTCTCCAAGATCAGATATATATATATATATATATATACACACACATATATACATACATATTTGAAAGGAAACAGCTTGATTTTGTCCTATAGCTGGCTATTTCTGAATGGGGAAAGAACGAGAGGAAAAGTACAGTTATAGAAATGTGCAGAATGTTTGTTGAATAACATTGAGAAAAGAATTTTGTATGTGGTTAGGACTTTCAACGTGTGGATTTAATTAAATTAGATAAATGAATTTCATTAAGAATAGGATGATATAAGACTGAATTTGGGGGCTTCCCTGGTGGCTCAATGGTAAAGATCACCTGTCAATACAGGAGACACAGGTTTGATACCTGATCCAGGAAGATCCCACATGCCATGTAGCAACTGTGTCCGTTTGCTTCGAGTATTTTCTTGTGCTCTAGAGGCCAGGGGCCACAACTGCTGAGTCTACACGCCCCCATTACTTAAGCCTGAACACCCTAGAGCCCGTGTGCTGCAATAAAAGAAACCATGGCAATGAGAAGCCTGCGTACCACCAACTACAGAG
>NW_011487120.1:23068-23801 GCF_000754665.1 Bison bison bison | reverse complement strand
GTAGGAAGACGTTTGCCGGGTTCTCAGAGAATGAGACAAGTTTAGGGATGAATTTATCAGGCTGAGGCTGGCATTCTGTCTCCCCTGGCAGGACGTCATGGTTATTCTGGCCCACTGTTGCACCCTGGATGAAAAGGAGTGTATACTGAGAAAGGCCAGGGAAACATCAACGGCCTACAGGACACCCATCCACATCACCAAATTGATCAGATGGGTGGGGATGCAACCCCAGAACATGACCCACACTGGGTCTGAGAAGATCATGTAGGCCAGGCTAGGTTGAGACGTTACATTACTTTTCCACCAGAAGGAATGAAAAGGTGTATGGAAGCCTGAAAATTATGATAAAGTCCAAGAGGTTGCGTAGGAAAAAGATGAAAACCTGGCAGCCTTCCTGAGCCGGGTGACAGAGGCATTCAGGAAGAACACCAAAACAGACCGTGAATCCACAGAAGGGCAGACACTGTTGGTCAGGCATTTATCACCAGGCTACTTCTGCTAGCCAGAGAGAATTACAGAAGCTTGAGGCTAGGCCCCAAGCCCCATTGTCAATTTGGTGGAGGAGGCCTTCAAGGTCTCTAACAACCAAGACTTGACAGAAGAGGCTGTTGGTGCCCAAGGGACAAAAAACCAAGATAAGCCTGAAGGGCCTCCAAACATGGAGCCAGAAAGCACCAGACCCTCCTCGCCCTTCCCACCACGTTGCAACTGTTGCAGAATTTCTGAGCCCTTC
>NW_011487120.1:21873-22968 GCF_000754665.1 Bison bison bison | reverse complement strand
GGGCAGCATGGCTTGTACCTTTTCTACCCCATACAAGGAAAGGTGGTTGTCCTGTTCCTCTCCTTCTGTGTATAAGGAAAGAATATGTATCACATGTAATCAGCTGTCAGACAGCAAGATTTTTATCCTGCTCTAATAAACTCTATTCTCTTTCATCCTGTCTCTTGTCCGGAAATTCTTTTCCAACCCACACATGGATCACGACAGAGGCCAAGAAGGATAAGAGGCAGCTTTTGGGTGCTCTGATCCACCCACCACCTCGAGGGGACCCTAGAGGGCTGAGAAGGCCAGACAGACAGCAGAAAACCCAGCTTGCCCCAAACCTGTGTGGCCTTTTGTTAGAAGGAGGGGCCCTGGAGCAGGAATGTCCTGAGCACCCTCCTGTGGGGCAACCCTACTGGCCCCAGTTCCTTGTGAAATTCTTGGATTAGAGAGTCCCACACAGCAATTGATGGGGCCTGAGTGCCTACCCAGTTCCAGATCCCACTCATCCATCCTCACTACTCCATCAGAGCCTTGGGTCTCCCCAGATAAAAAGGAGTGTATACTGAGTCAGGCCAGGGAACATGCAGACGGCCCACGGGCCACCCATCCATACCACCAAATGGCTTGTTGACACTGGAGCCGCCTGCTCTGTTCTGACTTGGCCGGACGGCCCCCCTCTCCAACCGTGGCTGCACTGTGATGGGAGCCAATAGACAGCCAAAGGAAGACGATTTACATCTCCCCTTGCTTGCAGAATTGGGTCCATTATTGTTTACCTACTCCTTTTTGTACATGCCAGAATGACCTATCCCCTCCTCGGGAAAGATGTGATATTTGAATCAGGAGCTAGTATATTCTTAGGACAGGGTGAAGTCCAAGGAGGTAAAGAATCTGAGCAGAGAATACATCTATTAGTAACCCTGGATGACCCACCTAGGGCATCAAAATATTCCCCAAAACATCCCCCAAGAAATTAGACAACAGTTAGACCCTGCAGTCTGAGATACCTTGGTGCCAGGAAGGGCAAAATGTGATCCCCTAATAAGCTGGAATCAAGATTGCCAGGAGAAATATCAATAACCTCACATATGCAGATGATACCACCCTTAT
>NW_011487120.1:20471-21117 GCF_000754665.1 Bison bison bison | reverse complement strand
CTCCAGGAGTTGGTGATGGACAGGGAGGCCTGGCGTGCTGCGATTCATGGGGTCGCAAAGAGTCAGACAGGACTGAGCGACTGAACTGAACTGAATAAGGTTAAGCCCTGGGGGAAAATATGCACGGAAGAGAAAATATCCTTTAATGCCTGAGGCCCTGAGGGGAATTCATCAGCTGCTCAGCCAGTTCCTAAAACCCAGTCTCATTAGGCCCTGACAATCCCCTTGCAACAGCCAGAGCCTCCCCATTCAGAGGCCCAGTAGTGAGTAACAGCTGTGCAAGACGAGCAGTGAATGAGGCCATCATTCCTATTCACCCAATGGTGCCAAACCCACACACGCTCATCACGCAAAAGCCAGAGAGCACCCAGTATTTCTGTTTTGGACCTCAAAGACACATTTTTCTGTGTTCCCCTACATCCAGATTCTCAATATCTTTTTGTCTTTGAATGGAGGGATCCTGACACCATGGAGGTTTACCCAATAAACATGGACAGTGTTTCTGCAAGGTTTTGGGGACAGCCCCCATCTTTTTGGAAATGCATTAGCAAGGGACCTGAGCCTTGAGACAGGAACTCTGCTACCATATATTGATGACTTATTGATAAGTATTGAGACCAAACAAGATTCTGATTAAAATACTGTC
>NW_011487120.1:15096-20371 GCF_000754665.1 Bison bison bison | reverse complement strand
TCTGGCAAAAAGGAGATATAAAGTCTCTCCAACCAAGGCTCAGATCTCACAACAATGAGTTTAATATTAAGGATGTGTTTGGGCCCCAGTGGCACATGCCATGGATCAAAAAACAGCAATTAGTGCATTACCATCCCCAACCACAAAGAGGCAACTCCACGGCCTTCTCGGGATGGCTGGGTTCTGTCGTATCTGGATTCTAAATTATGACCTTATAGCAAAACCCCTCTATGAGGCTCTAAAGGGAGGAGAAAGAGAACTCCTTCAATGGAATAGGAACCACCAGCTGGCCTTTGAGATTCTAAAGACTGAGCTGAGTAGAGCAGCGGCACTGGGGCTTCCAAATTTGGATGAGCCCTTTACCCTATATGTTCATGAGAAGTCAGGGATAGCACTAGGTGTCCTGAGCCAAACCTGGGACTGGGTCAGAGACTAGTGGCTTGCTTTTCAAAACAAGTGGACTCAGTGGTCCTGAGATGGCCAAGCTGCCTTCAGGCAGTAGCAGACACAGCACTATAGGTTAATGAGGCTTCCAAGCTCACCCTGGGCCAACACTTAAATATGTTAACTCTCATTACGCTTACTCCTTGGAAGGAAAGTTTTGACCAACCTAAGTAGCATATTAAAAAGCAGAGACATTACTTTGCCAACAAAGG
Source organism: Bison bison bison (assembly GCF_000754665.1). Classification (NCBI taxonomy): domain Eukaryota; kingdom Metazoa; phylum Chordata; class Mammalia; order Artiodactyla; family Bovidae; genus Bison; species Bison bison. Next base: position 19,715 of record NW_011487120.1, on the reverse strand, counting down.
TCTGTCTAGTCAAAGCTATGTTTTTTTCCATGTATGGATTTGACAGTTGGATTATAAAGACATTGAGCACCGAAGAATTGATGCTTTTGAACTGTGTTGTTGGAAAGGACTCTTGAGAGTCCCTTGGACTGCAAGGAGATCCAACCAGTCCATCCTAAAGATCAGTCCTGGGTGTTCATTGGAAGGACTGATGCTGAAGCTGAAACTTTGACCACCTGATGCAAAGAGCTGACTCATTTGAAAGATTGGGAAAGACTGAAGGCAGGAGAAGAAGGGGATGACACAGGATGAGATGGTTGGATGGCATCACCGACTCAATGGACATGGGTTTAGGTGAACTCAAGTGATGGACAGGGAGGCTGGCGTGCTGTGATTCATGGCATTGCAACGACTGAGCAACTGAACTGAACTGAACCCTCATTAGGTGCTGGAATTTAAAGGACATTATTGGTTGACTGGAGGAAAGTCAGCAAGATATCAGGCCCTCCTAATGGACACCCCCGACATTACCTTAAAGGTGACCCAAACCCTGAACCCAGCAACTCTGCTTGTAGCAGTCAAGAGTGGTGACTTCTTGTATCAGTGTATGCTGCTGCTGGGTCGCTTCAGTCGTGTCCGACTCTGTGCGACCCCATAGATGGCAGCCCAGCAAGCTTCTTCGTCCCTGGGATTCTCCAGGCAAGAACACTGGAGTGTGTAGAGACCCTAAAATGAACTCACTCCAGCAGGTCTGATCTTCTAGAGGAGACTTGACAGCCCTGAGGTTGCATGGTTTACTGATGGGAGCTGTTTTGTACAAATGGGAACCCAAAAGGAGGGGTATGCCATAGTTAGTCCAGATGAATTTATAGAAGCCAAGGCCCTGCCACCCCAGATTTCGGCCCAGAAGCCTGAACTAACTGCATTAGTGAGAGCTTTGTAATTAGGGAAGGAAAAGAAATTGAAGATTTTTACTGACTCTAAATGTGGGTTCCACAGGCTACATGCTCATGCTGCCATTTGGAAAGAATGTTAAGCACTAGAAATTCCCCCATAAATCATAAAGATTTGGTTCCGGCTCTTTGAGTAAGCTTTCAACCCAGGTAACAGGAATCCACTGCAGGGGCCATCAGAGGGATGGGTCTTTTGTGAGCCAAGGGAATAGCAACGCTCATCAAACTGCAAAGCAGGCAGCTCCACTGCAGGAACCTGAACAGGTTATGGCTCTAAAGATTGGGCCCCTGAATTCCCGAGCTTTCCCCAGTATTCCCCACCAGAATAAGAAAATGCTGAGAAATGGGGCTATGAGAAGGGAACTGGACAAAAAGTTTATAGACTGGATAAAAAGGAGGAAAAGGTTCTAATCCCTGAGGCCCAACAATGGAAACTCACCAAGAGTTTACATGATGCCAACCACTATGGGAGGGATGCACTATGGGATTTGATGCAAAAGGCTTTTACAGGGAAGGGGCTCAAAAGAACAGTAAAACAAGTAATGCTTGCCTGTGATTTAATGTGCCTGGCACAGACCCATCCAATCCTCCTTTTGTTACTCACGTCAATTTGATGCTGAGGGGCATAACTAGGGGAAGACTGACAGTTTCACCCAAATTCCTCACAATCAGGATAAAAATATCTTCTGAGGTTTGTGGATACTTTCACACAGTGGGCTGAAGCCTTCCCCACCTGATCTGAAAAGACTATCGAAGTCCATAAGTCCCTTTAAGAGAAATAATTCCTCCTTTTGGACTTCCAAAATCTCTCCAGAGGCTCACAACAGCTGTAGGGATGGACTACAAGCTACACACCTCTTGGCAACCCCAGGGAAGGTAGAGAAAATGAACCATACTTTAAAGAAAACCTTAGCAAAGTTCTGCCAAGAAACTTATGAACCGTGAACCAGCTCACTTCCTACTGCACTTCTCAGGGTCTGTGTAGCCCCCAGGATTGGTCTGAGGCTTAGCCCATTTGAATGACCTTTTCTTACTACTGACATTCCACTGGATGAGGAAGTGAACCAGGTCCTGAGACATATTATTGATCTAGGACAAGTTTAGAAGGCAATCCAGGACTATGTCTACAAGGAACTGCCAGCTCCCACTGAAAACACAGAGGAAGGAGCAGTTCATTCACAAATAAATACCAGGTCCCTAGTTCTTCTTAAAACACGGAAAGAGGAGTCCCCCCAAGACCAACTATTATCCAAGTGGAAGGGCCCCTATAAAGTAATTTAAATAGCCACTATGGAGAACAGTATGGAGGTTGCTTAAAAAAGTAAAAATAGAACTATCATATGACCCAGCAATCCCACTCCTGGGCATATACCCTGAGAAAACGACAATTCAAAAAGATACATGTACCCCAATGTTCACTGCAGCACCATTCACAATAGCCAAGATATAGAAGCAACCAAATGTCCACTGACAGATGAATGGATAAAGAAGATCTGGTACATATACACAATGGAATGTTACTCAACCATTAAAAGGAACGAAACTGGGTCATTTGTAGAGGTGTGGATGAACCTACAGTCTGTCATACACAGCGAAGTAAGTCAGAAAGAGACAAATAACATATATTAATGTATATATACAAAACATGATCTACTAGAGGACGGAACAGCAAACCACCCCAGTATACTTGCTGTGAGAACATCATGAACTGTATAAAAAGACATAAAGATATGACACTGAAAGATGAGTCTGCCAGGTCAGAAAGTGTTCAATATGCTACTGGGGAAGAGCGAAGGATAACTACTAAAAGCCCCAGAGAGACTGAAGCAGCTGGGCCAAAGCAGAAACATTGCTCACTTGTGGATGTGTCTGGTGGTGAAAGTAAAGTCCGATGCTGCAAAGAACAGTATTGCACAGGAACCTGGAAATTTAGGCCCATGAATCAGGTAAATTGGAAGTGGTCAAACAGGAGAAAGCAAGAATAAACATCAACATCTTAGGATTCAGTGAACTAAAGTGGAAGGAAATGGGCGAATTTAACTTGCAAGAATCCCTTAGAAGAAATGGAGTAGCCCTCATAATCAACAAAAGAGTCCAAAATACAGTACTTGGGTGCAACCTCAAAAACAACAGAATGATCTCGGTTCATTTCCAAGGCAAGCCATTCAACATCACAGTTAATTCAAGTCTATGCCCCTACCACCAATGCTGAAGAAGCTGAAGTTAATCAGTTCTATGAAGACCTAGAAGACCTCCTAGAACTAACACCAAAAAAAAGATGTTCTCTTCATCACTGAGGACTGGAATGCAAAAGTAGGAAGTCAAGAGATACCTGGAGCAACAGGCAAATTTGGCCTTAGTACAAAATGAAGCAGGACAAAGGTTAACTGAATTCTGCCAAAAGAATGCACTGGTCATAGCAAACACCCTGTTCCAACAACAAAGGAGATGACTCTACACATGGACATCACCAGATAGTCAATACTGAAATCATATTGATTATATTCTTTGCAGTCGAAGATGGAGAGGCTCTATACAGTCAATAAAAACAAGACTGGGAGCTAACTGTGGCTCAGATCATGAACTCCTTATTGCCAAATTCAAAATTAAATTGAAGAAAGTAGGGAAAACCACTAGACCATTCAGGTATGACCTAAATCAAATCCCTTAAGATTATACAGTGTAAGTGACAAATTGAAATTGATTCAAGGGATTAGATCTGATAGAGCGCCTGAAGAACTATGGATGGAGGTTTGTGACATTGTACAGGAGGTGGTCATCAAAACCATCCCCAAGAAAAATAAATGCAAAAAGGCAAAATGGTTGTCTGAGGAGGCCTTATGAATATTGAGAAAAGAAGAAAGTCTATAGGCAAAGGAGAAAAGGAAAGATACACCCATCTGAATCCAGAGTTCCAAAGAATAGTGAGGAGAGATAAGAAAGCCTTCTTACATGAATAATGCAAAGACATAGAGGAAACCAATAGAATAGGAAAGACTAGAGATCTCTTCAAGAAAATGAGAGATACCAAGGGAACATTTCCCTTGGGAAATGAAAGGGAAAAGAAAGGGAAAAGAAAGGCACCATAAAGGACAGAAACAGTATGAACCTAACAGAAGCAGAAGATATTAAGAAAAGGTGACAAGAATTGTATAGAAAACTGTACAAAAAGATCTTAATGACCTAGATAACCACAATGATGTGATCACTCACCTACAGACAGACATCCTGGAACGTAAAGTCAAGTGGGCCTTAGGAAGCATCACTATGAACAAAGCTAGTGGAGGTGCTGGAATTCCAGCTAAGCTAGTTCAAATCCTAAAAGATGATGCTGTTAAAGTGCTGCACTCAATATGCCAGCAAATTGGGAGAACTCAGCAGTGGCCACAGGACCTGGAAAAGGTCAATGTTCATTCCAATCCCAAAGAAAGGCAATGCCAAAGAATGCTCAAACTACCACACAGTTGCACTCATTTAACACCCTAGCAAATTAATGCTCAAAATTCTACAAGCTAGGCTTCAACAGTATATGAACTGAGAACTTCCAGATATTCAAGCTGGATTTAGAAAAGACAGAGGAACCACAGATCAAATTACCAACATCCATTGGATCATCGAAAAAGCAAGAGAATTGCAGAAAAACATGCACTTCTGCTTCACTGACTATGCTAAAGCCTTTGCGTGGAC
>NW_011487120.1:13588-14642 GCF_000754665.1 Bison bison bison | reverse complement strand
ACACTTAGGTAGATCTTTTTTTTACAGAGGGGATAATTCTTCAATCTAAATGGGAATTGCTTAATTAACTTTTAAAAAATATCCAGGTGTTTATACATCAGGTTTATATGGGATGATTTTTTTTTTAGTACAGTTTCAATTTCTGGATTTTCAGATCCCATTCAGAATACATCTCATCCTTCTTCTAAAAGTTCCCCCAATATTTGAGGATATCCACTATTTTGTCTCTCTGAGGCTTCTCTTCATTATTGTGGACCACTGCCTTCCCACTTAAGTCCAACAAATACTCCTAATAGAACATAATTTAAACTTTGCCCATCATTCTAATTCATCTCCTCTGAATACACTGTGTTGGAAGCATTCAGATTGCCTGATTCAGATATAGTCGACCAGAACATTAAAGGCAAAAATAATACTTTTAACCACATTCACTAGCATCCATGGAACACTAAGTATGTATAATCAAATTCCCATAAGGTACCAGAGGAGCCCTGTCAAAGAAACATGAGTCTGCACTGTGAATTGTGAACTGCCACTGTGAAGGGCAGAAAGACTTCAATCTGACCATTACTGCCTTCATCTTGCATGGCACCCTTGTAGAACTGCATTCATTTCCACATCCTCCCTTTCCCCTCCATACAGTTGTAGCCCACTGAGTTATATTAATCTTCCCATCAACCTAAAACCATCAAGTCTCTTTTCAAACATGGGGCTGCTAAGATAGATTTCCTCTATTCTGTATTTGTGTGGCCATTAAATTTTTCTTTTGACAAAAGGTCACTCTGTGACATTGACCCATGCTTCCCTGCTTATATACTAGGCAGTCTCACTCTCACCTTGAACTTTGTGAAGACTAAGAAACCATAACAAAGAGACCCTTCATACAATGGCTTATATCAATATATCATGTAACAGCTATGAAAAGCAGAGACATTAAAAAGCAGAGACATTACTTTGCCAACAAAGGTCCTTATAGTCAAAGTATGGTTTTTCCAGCAGTCATGTATGGATGTGAGAATTGGACCATAAAGAAAGCTGAATGCTGAAGAATTGA
>NW_011487120.1:8938-10001 GCF_000754665.1 Bison bison bison | reverse complement strand
CTGTGCTAAGACTCACACTTGCATCTCTTCACATATCCATGACAACATTTTCATGAAATAGGTGGGCTTATTCTCAATTTTCCAGATGAGAAAGTTAGGCATGGAGGTTATTAGTGTCAGTGTCTGGTTCATAGTTTAGTGCTCAATAAGTTCTAGCTATAGTTATTGTTATCATTTTGTGTGTGTGTAAGTGTGCTGCAGGAAGTATAGAGAAAATGCTTTTGTAGAGAATGTGGTGATGAACTGCCATGTGCAGTCACTGCCCTAGAGATTATGTAAGACATCTTCATTCTCAGAAGGAAATGAGCAAGACATCTTCATTCTCAGAGAATTAATATGTCTGTGTGCCTGTTTGAGAAGAAGACAAAATGTCCTAAAAATTATCATAAAGGCACAAAGAAAGCACAGAGAAGATACCACCAACCCTGTGAAGGAGATAGGATTGCCTATGTGGGCAAAGGCAGAGAGGAAGGAGAGTACAGGGCACAGTTGGGCAATGATGGACTGCCTGGTGGCTTTACATTCCTGTTCCTTCCAATCTCTGATCTGTTTTACCCTCTGGTTCCCCCAGCTTTTGGTCTGTTAATATAACACACACCCCAAATTTCCCAACACATATCATCTAGGGCCCCATCACTTATTTTGCAATTGCTCTCAGCCCATTTGCCCTAATCCAAACTCTCAGTTCAGTAATCTTGTTTTACAGAACAAATCTTGCCTGTGCTCTTTTGGACTTTGTTTGTTCTTAGTAATACTGACAACATGGTAGCTGCTGTTTCCCCAGATCTTGGCTCATCCCTTTTCTTGGTTCATTATCAATTTCTGCCTTGAGTCACCAAGAACCTCTCTCAGATTTCAGTTCTTACTGATTTAACCCCTTCTCTCCTCTCTTGGTCCACTTCTCATGCTCTCCACCCAACACATTGTTGTTGTTCAGTCACTCAGTCATGTCAAACTCTTTGTGAGCCCAAGGACGGCAGCATGCCAGGCTTCCCTGTCCTTCACCATCTCCTGGAGCTTGCTCAAACTCATGTCCATTAAGTTGGTGATGCCATCCAACCAC
>NW_011487120.1:4619-5192 GCF_000754665.1 Bison bison bison | reverse complement strand
TATAGAACCATGCAAAACTCACCAGAGATCATGCCCTGAGCTTTTGGAGTGGGAGCACTGACTCCAAGACCCTAGAATACCCAAGAACTCCTAACCCTAAGGAGCATCACATAGTGAGAACTCCCACAAAGGCAACCACTTGTATACAAGACCCGGCATCACCCAACTGCCAGTAGCATCCTGTGCAGGATGCCTCATCCAAAAAACAAGACAAAAGACAAAAATACAAACCAAATCATCAGCAGACAGAATTACCACATCACTCAGCTCTGCCCATCAGAGGGAAAAAAAAAATTAAATTTACCTCCTCCCACAGAAAAGAAGTCACACTTACATGAAGCTTACACAAACCACTGGACCAACCTTATGAGGGCAGAAACCAAAGGGAAGAAAGAATTAAACCTTGATGCCTGGGAAAATGAGACCTCAAACATGAGAAGCTAAAAAAAATTAATGAAAAGGCAGAGAAAGACTACACAAATGAAGGAACAACCTAGAAACACAGAAGTCCAAATAAATGAAGAAGAAATAGGCAAACTACCTGAAAAAGAATTCAGAATAATGATAGTAAAG
>NW_011487120.1:0-488 GCF_000754665.1 Bison bison bison | reverse complement strand
ATAGACTGAAAGTGAGAGGATGGAAAAATATATTCTATGCAAATGGGAAGCAAAAGAAAGCTGGAGTAGCAATCCTCATATCATATAAGGAGAAATTGACAGTAACACAATCATAGTAGGAGATTTTAACACCCCACTCATGTCAATCATCAAAACAGAAAATTAATAAGGAAACCCAAGTCTTAAATGATACATTAAATGAGATGGATCTCATTGATATCTTCAAGACATTCTATCCAAATGCAGAAGAATACACCTTCTTCTCAAGTGTACATGGAACATTCTCCAGGATAGACCACATCTTGGGTCACAAATCAAACCTCAGTAAATTTAAGAAAACTGAAATCATATCAAGCATCTTCTCCAACCACAATGCTATGAGACTAGATATCAATTACAAAAAAAAAACAAAACAAAACTAAGAAACACAAACACATGGAGATTAAACAACACGCTTCTAAATAATCAACAGGTTACTGAAGAAATCA
>NW_011487119.1:4815-5140 GCF_000754665.1 Bison bison bison | reverse complement strand
CAAGCTTTGGGAACTGGTGATGGACAGGGAAGTCTGACTTGCTGCAGTCCATGGGATCACAAAGAGTCAGACACTAATGAGTGACTGAACTGATTAAAGGGGAATTTTTCAGTGACATAGTAATAGTGGGAGACTTTAATACCCAAGTCACACCAAAGAAGAAATTATCCAGATAGAAAATTAACAAGGAAACACAAGCTCTAAAAGATACTGGACCTAATTGGATATCTACAGGCCATTACTTTCAAAAACAATAGATTTCACTTTTTTTTCAAGTGCACACAAAACATTCTCTAGGACAGATCACAGCTTGGGTCAGAAATCA
>NW_011487119.1:0-678 GCF_000754665.1 Bison bison bison | reverse complement strand
TCCTCTTTGATTTCTTTCACCAGTGTTTTATAGTTTTCTATATATAGGTCTTTAGGTTCTTTAGGTAGATATATTCCTAAGTATTTTATTCTTTCCGTTGCAATGGTGAATGGAATTGTTTCCTTAATTTCTCTTTCTGTTTTCTCATTATTAATATATAGGAATGCAAGGGATTTCTGTTTGTTGATTTTATATCCTGCAACTTTACTATAATCATTGATTAGTTCTAGTAATTTTCTGGTGGAGTCTTTAGGGTTTTCTATGTAGAGGACAATGTCATTTGCAAACAGTGAGAGTTTAACTTCTTCTTTTCCAATTTGGGTTCCTTTTTTTTCTTTTTCTGTTCTGATTGCTGTGGCCAAAACGTCCAAAACTATGTTTATACAGTTCTTGAGGTGAGAATAATGGAGTGGTTTGCCATTCCATTCTCCAGTGTACTCTGTTTTGTCAGAACCCTCCACCACGATTCATCCATTAAACTTGTATGAAAACACAAAGGACCTTGGATAGTCAAAGCAATCTTGTGAAGAAGAATCGAGCTGGAGGAATCCAAGATTTAAAAAGTTAGGTAGACAATAAGGACATACTGTATAGCACAAGTGGAGAGGGCAATGGCACCCCACTCCAGTGTTCTTGCCTGGAGAATCCCACGGACAGAGGAGGCTGGTGGGCTGCAGC
>NW_011487118.1:5084-5534 GCF_000754665.1 Bison bison bison | reverse complement strand
TCCCAGCATCACAGAGTTTTCCAATGAGCCATCTGTTCACATCAGATGACCACCAAAATACTAGAGCTTCAGCTTCAGCATCAGTCCTTCCAGTGATTACTCAGGTTTGATCTCCCTTAGATTGGTTTGATCTCCTTGCTGCCCAAGGGACTCTCAAGAGTCTTCTCCAGCACCACAATTCAAAGACATCAATTCTTTGGGGTTCTGCCTTCTTTACAGTCCAGCTCTCAAAACTGTACATGATCACTGGGAAGACCATAGTCTTGACTATATGGATCTTTGTTGGCAGAGTAATGTCTCTACTTTTCAATACACTGTCTAGATTTGTCATTGCTTTCCTGCCAAGAAGCAATCATCTTCTGATTTCATGGCTGCAATCACCATCCACAGTGATTTTGGAGCCCAAGAAGAAGAAATCTGTCACTACTTCCACCTTTTCCCCTTCTATTT
>NW_011487118.1:0-652 GCF_000754665.1 Bison bison bison | reverse complement strand
GGCTTGGATGCCATTCAAGAGAACTTTGGCTTTTTTCCCTTTGTGCTAAGATCTGTGTTTTCTAACTTCTAGCTACAACTCTATTCATGGCACAGAGTATAGATTATGACACAATAGAACTACTGCTTCTCCTTATTATTATCAGTTGGACTCTCTTGTTTCTGTGTTTGTTAATCTACTGCCTGAAATTGTGTTATTCCCTCTTCTTTTCATAGAAGACCAAGCCCTCCGACCTTTCACTAAAGAGAATGTGACCATGTTGGAAAACAACAAATATAGACAATAATGGATGGAGCTCTTCCAAGGGGACCAAGCAGACAGGTCAGTATTGCCTTGGGTTATTAATGAGCCAAAAAAGTGTTGTTTCCAAGAAGTTACAGGAAGTGATGCCCTGATGGATAGAGGTAGACTGATCTTTGTGAAAAATAATAAGCAAACAGATTTTACTGCCAGGCTACAGTTGAATTATGGGAGGAGATCAGAATCTGAGGAAGAAAATTAACTGTTTGCAGAGATGGAGGAAGCTTCGGATAATTAAAGACTTGGATTTAAAGTTAGGTGGAATACTTAACGATATCTGGAAAAGCATCCTGACCCATTACATGTAAATAGACCATCAAGGGAAAGTGGGGAAATTTAAGAGGATTTTTTT
>NW_011487117.1:10140-10859 GCF_000754665.1 Bison bison bison | reverse complement strand
CCTGAGAGAGACACACAAACACTGAGAGACAGCCACACACACAACTTAGAGGGAGACAAACACACCTTGGCCTACACACAGACACTAAGAAGAGACGCACAACACTCAGGCAGACATACAATGAGACAGAAACACAAATGGAGAGAGAGACACACTGGGAGACACACAAACAGAGACACTGTGAGAGTCACAGAGAGAAACACACACACAGAGACACACACACTGAAAGGGACACACACACACTGAGAGTTAGCCATGCACACTGAGACAGACAGACAAACACACACACTGAGAAAACACACATGAAAAAGACACACACTGTGAAAGAGTGAACACACATCATACAGAGAAACACACACTGAGAGAGACACAAATGGAAAAAGAGACAAAAACACATTGAGAGACACACATACTGAGAGACACACAGAGAGACACACAGAGACAGGCAGACTAGAGGGACACACACACTGAGAGAGACAATCTCATCCAGGAAGAGACACACACTCCTGAGAGTTAGACACAAACACACACACTGAGGGAGACAAACTGAAACAAGGAGAGCGAGACACACATTCACACACTGAGAGAGACACACAAACACTGAGAGACAGACACACACAAGTTAGAGGGAGACACACACATTGAGGAACACACAGACACTACGAAAGAGATCCACTCCACTGATGCAGACACACAATGAGACAGAAACAAACACATGG
>NW_011487117.1:8052-8158 GCF_000754665.1 Bison bison bison | reverse complement strand
TAGAGGGAGAGACACACCCACTGAGCAACACACAGACACTAGAAGACACCCACAACACTGAGGCACACACACAATGAGAAAGAAACACACACATGGAGATAGAGAC
>NW_011487117.1:5035-6387 GCF_000754665.1 Bison bison bison | reverse complement strand
TGGGAGATGCAAACAGAAACACCATGAGAGTCACAGTGAGTAACACACACACACAGACACACACACACTGAAAGGGACACACACACACTGAGAGTTGGTAATGCACACTGAGAGAGATAGACAAACACACACACACTGAGAAAGACACACACATGAGAAAGACACACACTGTGAAAGAGTGAACACACAACATACAGAGAAACACACACTGAGAGTCACACACACAGAGAGAGAGAGACAAAAACACACTGAGAGACACACACAGAGACACACAGAGAGAGACAAACTGAGAGGGACACACACACAGAGACACACACACTGAGAGACACAAACACTGAGAGATATACACATAGAGAAAGACACACACACACACTCTAAGAACCAGACACATGCACAAAGACAGAGACACACATACTGAGAGAGACACACACACTGAGAGATAGAAAAAAAAACACACTGAGGGACACACATATTGAGACACACACACAGAGACAAACAGAGACAGGCAGACTAGAGACACATACACACTGAGGGAGACAGCCTCATCCAGAAAGAGACACACACTCCTGAGAGTGAGATCTACACACACACACTGAGGGAGAGAAACTTAAGGAGAGTGAGACACACACTCACACACTGAGAGAGACACACACACACTGAGAGAGAGACAAAAGTACACAGAGAGACACACACAGAGACACACAGAGACATGCAAACTGACATGACACACACACTCAGAGACATACACACAGAGAGATATACACAAAGAACCAGATACACTCACAATGACAGTGACACACTGAGAGAGACACACACTGAGAGAGAGAGAAAAACAGTGAGAGACACACACAGAAAGAGAGAGAAAAACACAGTGAGGGACACACATATTGAGAGACACACTCAGAGACCCACAGACACATTCAAACTGAAAGGGACGCACACACTGAGAGAGACACCCTCATCCAGGAAGAGACACACACTCCTGAGAGCGAGATCTACACACCCACACTGAGGGAGAGAAACTTAAACAAGGAAAGCGAGACCCACACTCACACACTGAGAGAGACACACACTGAGAGTCAGAGACACATACAACTTAGAGGGAGAGACACACCCACTGAGCAACACACAGACACTAGAAGACACCCACAACACTGAGGCACACACACAATGAGACAGAAACAAACACATGGAGAGAGAGCCACACTGGGAGACACAAACAGAAACACTGTGAGAGTCACAGTGAGTAACACACAGAGACACACACACTGAAAGGGACACACACACACTGAGAGTTAGTAATGCACACTGAGATAGAAAAACACACACACACACTGAGAAAGACACACATG
>NW_011487117.1:0-2239 GCF_000754665.1 Bison bison bison | reverse complement strand
ACACTGAGAGACACACACAGAGACACACAGAGAGAGACAAACTGAGAGGGACACACACACAGAGACACACACACTGAGAGACACAAACACACTGAGAGAGACAGACACTGACATGCAAACTGACAGGGACACACACACTCAGAGATATACACATACGGAGACAGACACATACACAAAGAACCAGATACACTCACAATGACAGTGACACACTGAGAGAGAGAGAAAAACACAGTGAGAGACACACATATTGAGAGACACACTCAGAGACACACAGACACATTCAAACTGAAAGGGACACACACACTGAGAGAGACACCCTCATCCAGGAAGAGACACACACGCCTGAGAGCGAGATACACACACACTGAGGCAGAGAAACTTAAACAAGGAGAGTGAGTCACACACTGAGAGAGACACTAACACTGAGAGAGACACACACACTAACAGAGAGACAAGAATATAAGGAGAGACACAGAAAGAGACACACAGAGACATGCAAATTGAGAAGGACACACACACTGAGACAGACACACTCATCCAAGAAGAGACACACATTCCTGAGAGTGAGATAGATAGATAGATAGATGTATACACACACACACACACACACACTGAGGGAGAGAAACTTAAACAAGGAGAGCGAGACCCACACTCACACACTGAGAGAGACACACAAACACTGAGAGACAGAGACACACACAACTTACAGGGAGAGACACACACACTGAGAAACACACAGACACTAGAAGACACCCACAACACTGAGGCACACAAACAGTGAGACAGAAAGACACACATGGAGATAGAGACACACTGGGAGACACAAACAGAAACACCGTGAGAGTCACAGTTCGTAACATACACACAGAGACACACACACTGAAAGGGACACACACACACTGAGAGTTAGCCATGCACACTGAGAGAGACAAACACACACACACACTGAGAAAGACACACACATGAGAAAGACACACACTGTGAAAGAGTGAACACACAACTTACAGAGAAACACACACTGAGAGAGACACACACGGAGAGAGAGACAAAAACACACTGAGAGACACACACAGAGACACAGAGACATGCAAACTGAGAGGGACACACACACCGAGAGATACACACACTGAGAGACATACATACAGAGACAGACACACACACACGCTAAGAACCAGATACACTCACAATGAGAGAGACACACACTGAGACAGACACACATACTGAGACATAAAAACACTGAGAGACACACATACTAAGACACACACAGAGAGACACACAGAGACAGGCAGACTAGAGGGACAGACACACTGAGAGAGACAACCTCATCCAGGAAGAGACACACACTCCTGAGAGTTAGACACAAACACACACACTGAGGGAGACAAACTGAAACAAGGAGAGCGAGACACACATTCACACACTGAGAGAGACACACAAACACTGAGAGACAGACACACACAAGTTAGAGGGAGACACACACATTGAGGAACACAGACACTACGAAAGAGATCCACTCCACTGATGCAGACACACAATGAGACAGAAACAAACACATGGAGTGTGAGACACACTGGGAGACACACGAACAGAGACACTGTGAGAGTCACAGAGAGAAACACACACACAGAGACACACACACTGAAATGAACACACACACACTGACAGTTAGCCATGCACACTGAGACAGACAGACAAACACACACACACTGAGAAAGAAACACACATGAGAAAGACACACACTGTGAAAGAGTGAACACACAACATACAGAGAGACACATACTGAGAGAGAGACAAAAACACACTGAGTGACACACACAGAGACACACAGAGACATGCTGAGAGGGACACACACACAGAGACACACACACTGAGAGACACACATACTGAGACACATACACATACAGAGAGAGACACACACACAAGCTAAGAATCAGACACACTCACAATGAGAGAGACACACAGACTGAGAGAGACTCACACTGAGAGAGAGAAAAAAACACAGGGAGAGACATACATATTGAGAGACACACACAAAGACAAACAGAGACAGGCAGACTAGAGGCTCACACACACTGAGGGAAACACCCTCATCCAGGAAGAGACACACACTCCTGAGAGCGAGATATAGATAGATAGATAGATAGATAGATATACATACACACACACACAAACACACACACACACACTGAGGCAGAGAAACTTAAACAAGGAGAGCGAGACACACACTCACCCACTGAGA
>NW_011487116.1:5068-5470 GCF_000754665.1 Bison bison bison | reverse complement strand
GGAAATGGCAACCCACTCCATTATTCTTGCCTGGAGAATCCCATGGGCAGAGGAGCCTGGCAGGCTACATTCCAAGGGGTCTTAAAGAATCAGACAGGACTTAGTCACTTTCACTTCCACTTCACGTAATGATTTTGAAGTCAAAGCTCACTGTCATAATAAAGATCTCTTTAAACATACAGGAATTCCTCAACGATCGGAAGCAATACAAGGGTGACCACTCCGTGGACTATCATTCACTCAGTTCAGTTCAGTCGCTCAGTCGTGTCTGACTGTTTGCGACCCCATGAAGTGCAGCACGCCAGGCCTCCCTGTGCATCACCAACTCCTGGAGTTCACTCAGACTCAAGTCCATCGAGTCAGTGACGCCATCCAGCCATCTCATCCTCTGTCATCCCCTTC
>NW_011487116.1:0-552 GCF_000754665.1 Bison bison bison | reverse complement strand
CCTGCCCGGGGATGGGCTGGACGATCAGACCCAGATTCAGAGGGGTCTGCACATGCCAGAAGGGTGGCTCAGGCTCAGTCAGCCAGGGAGGACTGGGGCACAGAAAGAGGAGGGAGACAAAAATGCAAGTTTCATCACCCCCACCCACGGGTGGTGCAGGTCAGCATCACCAGATGGAGCCAGGAGAGGAGAGCACACCCTGTGAGCACACAGCCCGCTACTTCCAATACCGTGCGTCTTTGGTTCCTTTCAAGCCATGCTTCTTGAAAGTATAGATTCCAGGACCATCCTTATCTGGTTACCTCTCGATTCCTCCGCCATGTGCCCATCCACAGAACATCCCCTTGCTAACATCTCCCAAGAGCTCCGTGGGCCAAACCATAGTACCCAGTGCTGTATTGGCCACAGACACGTTCCGTTTTCAAAACCACTTTTCCTTGGTCAGAGTCTGTGACAGCAGCCCACCCTGGCTTTCCCCATACTTCTCAGGCCATTACTTCTAAGTCTCCTTATCTGTCCATTTACTTTGATCCCCTCCTAAATCTTGGGCTT
>NW_011487115.1:37069-37355 GCF_000754665.1 Bison bison bison | reverse complement strand
TAAAAAAAAAAAAAAAAAAAAAGTAAGTCCTCCACCATCCCCTTTGTGTCAGGGCGGAAACCAGACACTGAAGAGATCAGCAAACAGAAGAAGTTATAACAGAGGGAAACGCCTTGGAAGCTACAGGCAATAGATTAAAACCCTGTGATTACTACGGACTACATAGGAAGGAGCCTATAGATCTTGAGAAATATAAGTCGGACCAAGGAACTAGCCAAAAATGAACTGAACCCACAATACTCACAACAAAACCAAAGAAAGTCCTAGATATATTTTTACTATTTTT
>NW_011487115.1:31467-33693 GCF_000754665.1 Bison bison bison | reverse complement strand
AATTAACAAGGAAACACAAACTTTAAAGGATGCAATAGACCAGTTAGACCTAATTGATATCTATAGGACATTTGATCCCAAAACAATGAATTTCACCTTTTTCTCAAGCTCACATGGAACCTTCTCCAGGATAGATCACATCCTGGGCCATAAAGCTAGCCTTGGTAAATTCAAAAAAATAGAAATCATTCCAAGCATCTTTTCTGACCACAATGCAGTAAGATTAGATCTCAATTACAGGAGAAAAACTATTAAAAATTCCAACATATGGAGGCTGAACTACACGCTGCTGAATAACCAACAAATCACAGAAGAAATCAAAAAAGAAATCAAAATTTGCATAGAAACTAATGAAAATGAAAACACAACAACCCAAAACCTGTGGGACACAGTAAAAGCAGTCCTAAGGAGAAAGTTCATAGCAATACATGCACACCTCAAGAAAAAAGAAAAAGTCAAATAAATAACCTAATTCTACACCTAAAGCAACTAGAAAAGGAAGAAATGAAGAACCCCAGGGTTAGTAGAAGGAAAGAAATCTTAATAATTAGAGCAGAAATAAATGCAAAACAAACAAAAGAGACCATAGCAAAAATCAACAAAACCAAAAGCTGGTTCTTTGAAAGGATAAATAAAATTGACAAACCATTAGCCAGACTCATCAAGAAACAAAGGGAGAAAAATCAAATCAATAAAATTAGAAACGAAAATGGAGAGATCACAACAGACAACACAGAAATACAAAGGATCATAAGAGACTACTATCAACAATTATATGCCAATAAAATGGACAAGGTGGAAGAAATGGACAAATTCTAAGAAAAGTACAACTTTCCAAAACCCGACCAGGAAGAAATAGAAAATCTTAACAGACCCATCACAAGCATGGAAATTGAAACTGTAATCAAAAATCTTCCAGCAAACAAAAGCCCAGGTCCAGATGGCTTCACAGCTGAATTCTACCAAAAATTTAGAGAAGAGCTAACACCTATCCTGCTCAAACTCTTCCAAAAAATTGCAGAGGAAGGTAAACTTCCAAACTCATTCTATGAGGCCCATCACCCTAATACCAAAACCTGACAAAGATGCCACAAAAAAAGAAAACTACAGGCCAATATCACTGATGAACATAGATGCAAAAATCCTTAACAAAATTCTAGCAATCAGAATCCAACAACACATTAAAAACATCATACACCATGACCAAGTGGGCTTTATCCCAGGGATGCAAGGATTCTTCAATATCCGCAAAGCAATCAATGTAGTACACCACATTGCCAAACTGAAAAAAAAAAAAAAACATATGATTATCTCAATAGATGCAGAGAAAGCCTTTGACAAAATTCAACATCCATTTATGATAAAAACTCTCCAGAAAGCAGGAATAGAAGGAACATACCTCAACATAATAAAAGCTATATATGACAAACCCACAGCAAACATTATCCTCAATGGTGAAAAATTGAAAGCATTTCCTCTAAAGTCAGGAACAAGACAAGGGTGCCCACTTGCACCATTACTATTCAACATAGTTTTGGGAGTTTTGGCCACAGCAATCAGAGCAGAAAAAGAAATAAAAGGAATCCAAATTGGAAAAGAAGAAGTAAAACTCTCACTATTTGCAGATGACATGATCCTCTACATAGAAAACCCTAAAGACTCCACCAGAAAATTACTAGAACTAGTCAATGACTATAGTAACGTTGCAGGATATAAAATCAACACACAGAAATCCCTTGCATTCCTATACACTAATAATGAGAAAACAGAAAGAGAAATTAAGGAAACAGTTCCATTCACCATTGCAACGGAAAGAATAAAATACTTAGGAATATATCTACCTAAAGAAACTAAAGACCTATATGTAGAAAACTATAAAACACTGGTGAAAGAAATCAAAGAGGATAGTAATAGATGGAGAAATATACCATGTTCATAGATTGGAAGAATCAATATAGTGAAAATGAGTATACTACCCAAAGCAATTTATAGATTCAATGCAATCCCTATCAAGCTACCAACAGTATTCTTCACAGAGCTAGAACAAATAATTTCACAGTTTGTATGGAAATACAAAAAACCTCGAATAGCCAAAGCGATCTTGAGAAAGAAGAATGGAACTGGAGGAATCAACCTACCTGACTTCAGGCTCTACTACAAAGCCACAGTTATCAAGACAGTATGGTACTGGCACAAAGACAGAAATATAGATCAATGGAACAAAAT
>NW_011487115.1:19242-30505 GCF_000754665.1 Bison bison bison | reverse complement strand
GCACGATACTGGATGCTTGGGGCTAGTGCACTGGGACGACCCAGAGTGATGGTATGGGGAGGGAGGAGGGAGGAGGGTTCAGGATGGGGAACACATGTATACCTGTGGCGGATTCATTTTGATATTTGGCAAAACTAATACAATTATATAAAGTTTAAAAAAAAAATAGATCACCTTCTCCAAATCTCCTCTAAGGGGCATGCTTAATGCCCTGCCAAATAGTGACTTGTTCAGCATCTTGATATTAGAATAAGTGAATGTAAGATAGCTTAACTCACTCCTACTGATCTACAATTGAGAACTAATGCCAATGACTTGGGGATAAATAGCATGCTCTCTGGGACCAGGAGTAGACTGAAGATTCCCAATAGGATTGTGGACTAATGATCATGGGCGATAGAAACAGTACTTTCTGGATCCTTAAGAATCCTAGGGAGAATTTTCACTTACAGCAAAATTGGGTTGGTGTCTAGAAATAAAGAAAGAAAGCCTGACAGTTTTGCAAACAGCCCAGACTCTAGGTCAAGGAAAATGCAAGAAGAGTGTTCTGAGTCATAGTTTCTACGTACATAAATGGTAGGTTAGAAATCCTGAGACTTTTCCCTGTTGTCTCTAGTAAAGGTTTTATATGATGGCTTTCTACTGCTATTCTGTCATCCTGCATAGAACCTCTCAATATTCTGGTCTGATTGTCATCTAAAGCACGAAGTTTATTTCTTTAATGTCCGATATGTCTTAATGATAGTGAGGTCAGTGTCCTGTTTCTCTTCTCATTCATTCTCTTCTGTAGGTATGAGAATCAGCGGTGAAAAGAGATCACTAACATCCATGGAATCCATGAACATGTCATATATGGACCCCAAAACAGTGACACTGATTGGTATCCCTGGACTGGAGCATGTGCAGTTTTGGATTGGGTTTTCCTTCTTTGCTGTGTGCCTAGTGGCTCTTGTGGGAAACATCATTTTACTGATAATTATCCCTACAGAATGCAGTCTGCACCAGCCCATGTACATCTTCTTGGCAGTGTTGGCAGCCACTGACATAGGACTCTGTGTAGCCATTGCTCTGAAACTGTTGGCTATCTTCTGGTTTGGCTTTTATTCCATGGCCTTTGATGCTTGCTTAGCCCAGCTGTTCTTCATCCATGCTTTGCAGGGCATGGAATCTGGAATCCTGTTGGCAATGGCCTTTGATCACTATGTTGCCATCTGTGATCCTCTGAGGCACACAACCACCCTTACACCTTTCCTCCTGGTTAGTATGGTGCTGGCTGTGGCAATCCGAGCAACAGTGCTCGTTGGCATTTTACCCATTCTACTCAAAAGACTGCACTTTTTCCAATCCATTGTAATTGCCCACTCTTACTGTGAGCACATGGCTGTGGTCAAGCTGGCTGCAGAGGACACCCATGTCAATAAAACATGTGGTCTTTTCGTAGGTTTCACAATTCTAGGATTTGACATGATTTTCATCCTCATTTCCTATATCCTTATTTTCCAGGCTGTTTTTCGTCTACACCAAAAGGAGGCACGGCTTAAAGCATTCAACACGTGTACAGCTCACATTTTTGTTTTCCTTGAGTTTTATATTCTTGCCTTTTTCTCCTTCTTCAGCCATCGGTTTGGACATGTTGTTCCCTCTACCCACATTCTTTTGTCCACCATCTACCTCCTTGTGCCACCTGCAGTCAAACCTATTGTCTATGGTGTGAAAAATAAGGTAATTTGCAAGTGTGTGGCATGGATATTTTTCCTCAATCATTGATAATAGCGGTGATCCATCAAATATTAAGATCATAGGAAGAATATTTTCATTTCCTAAAGATAGAGATGACATTGGCTAAACTCTGTGTATTCATTGTTAAAGACTTCACTTCATCATACTCAAACTTTTAGACATTTATTTCACAAACTACAGATAGAATAAAATAAAATCTCTTCAGGTTAATACTGATATTAGTTCTATTTAATAATTTTATTTCTAATTTCATTTTTATTGCTCTTTTAATTTTTATTTAATTTGTAATTATGTTATTTATTGATAGGACAATTCATTAATATTTTTCAATATTTACCTTTTGCAATATTTGTATTTTAAACTATAGTTACACCTTTAACCATTGTCTCTTCTGCAGCCCAGAATTTTGGCATTTTGTCTTAAAGTGCTGTAATATTCCAGTAACTAATAACAAACTGTCATTCATATCTTCCTGGCTTAAACTTTAAAAACACCAAATCAGAGTCCCTCATTTGGAGTAGCTTCTTGAGTCTACCTACATTCCTAATATATCTTACTAGATGAGAGCAGAGAATGTTGGTTACCGTCTAGGGTAGATATCCTAGTGCAACAGTCATAGCTAAAGGAGCTTTTGTCCAGGTTTACAGTTGCTACCACAGACTTTCTACTGGTGCCATTGACATCATTTCTGTTACCCCTAGAGCATCCCTCAAATCAAACTGCCACCTTAACCATTGTAAGCTAGCCTTGAAATCTGGCTGCCCTACCAAAACTCCAGTCTTCAAGCAAGCACAGAGAAATTCCTAGGTGATTCTCCATGAGTTGGAGCTTTCACAGAGTAAGAGACAATCAACCCACAGCTCAGTTTCATTTCCTATACTTCTGCCTAGCCCTGTGTTTGGCATCTAGATGTGTGTCTAAATTGTTGCATCTCCTGGGAAAGATTCACACAGTCTTAATAATGATAGGAGTCAAAGCCTGTTGACCTTTTTGTATATGGGCTTGCAGGTATTCTCACTCAAGGTCAGTCAGGTGGCATGGCTTGGTTTGGCCTATAATCATCATTTGCCCCAGTGGTATTATCATTCATATCAGTTCAGATATGGCTACATTCATGGGTAGGCTCATTTTAAGTCCAGAAGTGAAGAGAAATCTTTCTTCCAATACAGATATAATTTCACTCTAACTTTCATAAATTGTTCTTCTGGATTTGGATCCTTAAATGTGAGCAATAACCCAGACATGGTGATGGAAATTGTGCCATCTTTCTCAGTTCACCAGTTTAATCAGTTGCATACCTAAGGTTACTTTATACCACAGTGCACAGTACTGTTCTGTGCTAGCAAGGCACTCTTCCTGATCCATGGACACAAAGCTGGCATTCCTGCACTATTCAGATAATCAGCTGCTTCAATTCCATAGTGCAGTTACCTCTTAACTTGTACTGTCACAACAAGGCCTTGAACACAGACACAACCTTTACACTTCTAGCCATCCTGGGAATGTTCTTAATCTGAATCGATTCATCTAATCTCTTTCTCTAAGCCAGCCATATTGTTAGGTCAACCCATAACTCTGGTTAATGCTCAAAGTATTAAAAAACATTGTGTTTTCAAATATCCCTATGAAATGCAATTTACTTTACAACAATAACAGGATCCAATTGAAGATAATGTTATCCAGAATGTTCTAGGATCCCTCATGAATATTTTTTTCACAATCCTGAATGTAAAATATATCTTCCTTATACTTCTGAAATAGAGGTAGCACAAAAGTTGTCCCTCAAAAAGTCCCCGATTACTTGTACAATTAACAAGAACTAATACAAATTATGTCATGCCCTTAACAGATTTTTATCGAAGTATACATTCTGTCTTCTCAGTAAAGGGTACTTATATGTAGTTGGACACCTACAATGTAACTTAGCTCCAGGTCCTCAGAGAACTGATTAAAATTATGCATCTCTACTGCTAGTAGACCACACTATGTTCAAACAAAAATTTATACTAATTATGACAAAGTGGTATTGATACAAAGATTTTTTTTTAAATGACAAATGCAATAAATAAGAGGTCTAGAATGGACAGTTGTCTGAATATGACAAATATATCACACAGTGCAATAATGTTCTTTCCTTTTAATATATGCTGTTAAATTGAATATTCATATTTACTACTCTAAAGTTTAGTTCTAACAACAATACCACATACAAAGAGCATACTGCAGATTTATTTTAGATTTTAATAGAAAGGCCAAATAATAAACCTACAAGAAGAAAATATGGGAGGGAATGTATCCGTATTATATTAGGGTAAGCAAAGTTTTCTTAAAGAGTATTAAATAGGCCATTGGACTATGTTAAAATTAAGCTTTCTATATTCATCTAAAAGCACTACTAATTAAAGGAGAAAGATACAAGAAGATATATACATTAAATTGCACTGACTCCATTGATTACTCTGGTGAAAATTGATAATATATTCTTCAAACACAAGACTATAGTTATGTCTCCATTTATTTAGGTCTTTTAAAATTTTCTTTAAGTAGTGTTTTGTAGCTTTGAGTATATAAGTTTTACATATATTTTGATCTATTTTTTGAGTTATTATAAATGACATGCATCCATGCTAAGTCGTTTCAGTCATGTCAGACTCTGTGCAACCCTATGGACTGTAGCCCACCAGGCTTCTCTGTCCATGGGATTCTTCAGGCCAGAATACTGGAGTGGATTGCCATGCCCTCCTCCAGGGGATCTTCCCAACCCAAGGATCGAACCTGCATCTCTTAAGTCTCCTGTATTGCCAGCTAGGTTCTTTACCATTAGTGCCACCTAGGAAGGCCATTATAAATGACACTTATTTTTAAATTTTAGTTGCAGTTTTTCGTTGACTGAATTTTGTACATGGATCTTGATAAACATTATTTCCAGAAGATTTCCTTAAATTCCTTGGTATTTTCTATGGAAATAGCATGTCACTTGCAAAAAGGGATAATTTTATTTCTTTCCAATCTGAATGTCTTTTTTTTCTACCCTTAATGAATATACAAAGACTTCAAATATGATATTGGACAGAAGTGGTCAAAATGATTACCCTTACTTTGTTTCTGGTAATAGACACTACTTAATCTTCAATCATCACTTATATTGTTCTTTATCAACTTGAGAAAGTTTGCTTCTATTTCTAGTTAGCTAAAGTCTTTTTTTTATTCTGATTGGATATTAAAATATTTTCAAGTTATTTTTGTGTGTGTCAATAAAATTATATGACTTTGTTACATATTTTAATGTGGTGGGCTTCACTGTTTGAGTGTTCAATCATGCTTGCATTCTTGAGACAAATCCTACGTTTAGTGACATATTATTTGTCTTTATCTTGTAGGATTCGATTTACTAATGTATAGTTGAAGATTTTAACATCTATATTCATGAGTATTGATCTATAGCTTCTTTTCTTGTACAATTTTCATCTGGTTGTCATTATGAGCAAGTTTGGCCTCATAAAACAAGTTTGAAAGTTGTTTCCTTTCCCTCTTAGCTTCTAGATGATGTTGAAAGCAACTGGTGTTATTTCTTCCTTAAATATTTGATAAAATTCACTAAGATATAGATGTAGAAAAAAACAGATTATTTATTTATTCTTGAGTGTATTTTGAGTTTGTTCCTTTAACAAATTAATCTGTTTCATCTACATTGTCACATTTATGTGCATAGAATTGTTTGCAGTATTTCATTATCTCATTTTCCTATGTATAAGGTCAGTATTGATATGCCTTCTTTATTTTTTAGTTTTTGATGTTGGTGATTTCTCTGTGTCAATTAAGTTACAGATTTATGAAAGAACCAGGCTTTGGTTACATTAATTTTTTTAAATCTTTTGTTTTTAATTCAGTTTTTTTTAAATTTTATTTTTTAACTTTACAATATTGTATTGGTTTTGCCAATATTCATCAACATGAATCCCCATGTTCCCCGTCCTGAACCCTCCTCCCTCCCCGTACCATCCCTCTGGGTTGTCCCAGTTTTTATTTTTAGTATTTCTTTCCTTATATTGTTTTTTTATTTATTTTGGCTTCTGTTTTCCATATTTTTAAGATGGAAACATAATTTAGACATTGTTATTTTTTCTAATGTAAAAATTAATGCTATCATTTGCCATTAAGAACTAGCTTACCTACCATAGAAATTCTGGTTTCTTGTACTTTTATTTCATTACATTTGAAATATTTCCTAATTCTTTTTGACACTTCTTTGAGCTATGTATTACTTAGATACTCTTTAATTTTCAAATATTTTAGTATTATCTTTTTCTTGATATCATACAATTTTGTCATTGGCAATGAGTTTAACTGCATTAGGTCAGAGAACATATCAATATTTTGAATCATGTGCTAATTTTTCTTAACAATTGTATGTCCACTTAAAAAGAACATTTATTTTTGGTTGTTACACAGTCTTTTTATTTCAAATACTTTTGCTCATATTATTCATTCTCAGTTTCCAGTCAACTACATTTTTACTTTTGCCTTGGTTTCCAGGAAACTAGACCAGTCAAAGCAACAGCAGCAGTGGAGAAAGCAATATGTGGGCTTGTCTAGACATGAATAGTTGCAGACGAAATTTGAATATTCTCTAAGAAATGTTCAGATAGTAAGTAATATAGGGATAATCTCCATAGAATAATAAGAAAATGTGGGAGAAGCCTGAGACATTCTGCTTTTCTAAGAAGATATTTACATTTTATTTTACTTAAAGTATTACCCTTGACTCCAATCATTATATTATCTTTCATACGCCACCTGTTTAGAAATTTTGTTACCTGTGTCTCCAAGACATGTCTAAACCTAATTTTGCAAATTAATTTCAACCAACCTTATCCAAACCATTATCATCTCTTCTGAATTGCTGCAATATCCTACTAATTTGTCTTTATCTCTCAGTTTTCCTCAACTCCTACAAACTTTAACTGATTCTATAAATAGCAGTCAGAGAAACCCCATTAAGATTTAACTTAAATGCTGCCATTACCTTGCTCAAAATCATCTAATTATTTTCCATTTCATTCAATGATAACCCAGAATTCTTAGTACAAGCTATACATGGTCATGGTACAATACAATACCATTTTCTCTTTTATTTTCTACTGTTTTCCCCACATCACTACTCATCATCCCAGCCTCACTGTCCCCTCACCCCACACTTTTCTCCAACTAATGTGAACCTCCGATTTGCACATTAAACTGTCTATTGGGTATTAGCCTTAGAATATTTGGCATTCATCTTCAATTAACATATCCAAAACTATTTTTCTCCAGTGTTTCCCATATCACTAAGAGTAAATACATCCTTACAATTGCTTATGATAACATTTCCCAAATTCTTCTCTGTAACTCTTTCTTTTATATATCCCATTCAAATCAACAAATGCTATTCACTTTTCTACCAAAATATCCAGAACACATATTTATCTAATAACATTCTTGCAAACTATTATTTATTTCTTGGATATTTGTAATAACAATGTAGTATATTATTAGTTCAAAATATTCATTGAACCTGCCTGATAGAGCCTCTTACTGTTGGAGTGATATTTTTCAATCTTAGTGACATTAGTTTTCATCATGTGATTTGCATTGGCCAATATAAGATTTAACTGTGTTATTTATGAATGAAGATTTATAAGCCATAATTTAGTTTCAGAGTCTCTTTTTCTCTATGACACAATAGCAGTAGTTAATTATAATTGCATCACCTTCACAATAAGTTCCAGACTGAAGCAACAAAACTGAAAAATGAGTGAGAAATATATTTTTGTTGTTATTATTATAAGCCCATGTGAGTTGAGGAATTAATTTTAATATTACTTAGTTCATGTTATTTGATACAATAATGATAAATGATCCCTTTTCTCAACCATTTCCCCCTTTAGCCAAAGATCAAAATAACAATCAGAATTATCCTCTGAAAATACAGTTCAAACCTTACCTATTCGAAAACTACCCTGGGTTTCTCATTTTATTAAAAGTAACAGACTAACTCTTACATCTGTTTCAAGGGTACACATCCTCTAGACCCCTTTTATGTCTTAGAATATGCTTCTTACAAGTGATCCCTCCATTGTATATTTCTTTCTAGTTACCTCAGCTTTCTTACAGATAACAAAAAATGCAAGGTATGTGCAACTTCAGAGTCTTTTCATTTTGTGCTTTTGTTTCATTTTGTTTTGCCTGTAACATTATTCCCCAGATATTCAAGAGGCTCATATTCACCAAGCATTGGAACACATTATTGTAGATCACTTGCTCTCCAATTCCTGTGTCTCCTCAAAGACACTCTACATATAGAACACCATAAAGTAGCCACTAAAAAACTATAAGACTAATAATAAATGAAGTCAGTTCAATCAGAGGATGTTAAATCAATATAAAAAAATAAGTTACATTTCCAAAAGGTACAAACTATCCAAAAAAGATATTAAAAATCAACCCCATGAACAACAGTGCCAGCAAATTCCTTGGTGGCTCAGTAGTAAAGAATCCATCTGTCAAGGCAGGAGACACAGGTTCAATCACTGATTCAGAAAGATCCCACATGCCATGGCACAACTAAGCCTGTGTACCACAACTATTGAGCCAGTGCTCTACAGCCCAGAAGCCTCAGCCACTGAGTCTATGCGCTGCAACTACTGAAGCCTG
The DNA here is from genome assembly GCF_000754665.1 of Bison bison bison. Taxonomy (NCBI): domain Eukaryota; kingdom Metazoa; phylum Chordata; class Mammalia; order Artiodactyla; family Bovidae; genus Bison; species Bison bison. Next base: position 22,072 of record NW_011487115.1, on the reverse strand, counting down.
TAAGCCCTAGAGCCAATGCTACACAGCAAGAGAAGCCACCGCAATGAGAAGCCCATGGACCACAACTAGAGAGTAGCCCCCACTCTCTGCAACTACAGAAAAGTCTGGGTAGCAATGAAGATGCAACACAGCCAAAAATAAATAAAATTATATATAAAAGCAATAGCATCAAAAACAATAAAATAGTAAGGAATATATATAACCAAGTAGATGAAAGGTAGGTACATTGAAAATTATAAAGCAATGATGAAAGAAACTGAAGAAGATACAAATAAGTGAAAAAAATATCCCATGCTGATAGAATGGAAGAAATAACACTGTTCAAAGATCCATAATATTCAAAGTGATCTTCAAGTTAAATGCAATCTTGCCTTTCAGATTTCCAGTGGAATTTTCACAGAAATAGAAATAAATAATCCTTAGATTTATATGGAAGTGCACAATTTCCTAATATTTTATAATTTATATAAAATTATATATAAAAGCAATAGCATCAAAAACAATAGAATAGTAAGGAATATATGTAACCAAGTAGATGAAAAAATATCAAAGCATTCTAGAGCAGGAAGAGCAAAACTGGAAGGATCATACTTCCTGATATCAAATATATTACAGAGCTACAATAATCAGAACAGTGTAGTACTGGCACAAATCAGAAATACAGACACATGAAAGAGGGCCCAGCAATAAACCCACCCATGTATAGGCAACTGATGTATGAGAAGAGAATCAAGAACAACATACCATGCGGAAAGCATTATCTTTTTGTTGGGAAGTGTAGTGTAAAATAGCCGTAAAAGGAGAAAGTCCTTGGGAAAATGGCGAAGGGCCAGAAGTACTCGGCTTTGCACTACGGACAGAAAGACATCTCCTGCCTTTGGTTATGCTCGGTGCCAAGAGTTAATAATAAATAGGGATGTTACTTGTGAGAGCAGGTTGTGGGAGAAGCCCATGAGTCATTTAGAGTGCGCTGTCCTTGAAATGTTTCTACTGATTATGTGTTAACTCTGTATGTGCTCTGCTGGCCGCATACTTTAAGCTCTTTGTTCCTGCTTCTATAAAAAAGCTTGACTGCAGAAATAAACCTGTCAGTCCTTGCAAGAGACTGTCCGAGTGTCATTCTTTCAGGTTCGTCACTTCCAAGTCCTGGGGAAAAAATCCACAACACTTTTCAATAAATGGTTTGGAGAAACTCTCCTACCTGATCCAGTGGCACTGCAGATATCAATCCACTCGCTTAGGGCATTTGCTATCTCTTGCATAAAGACATCCAATCTTTGCTGGTATTATCTCCAAATCAGCAACTCAGAAGCACCTTCAAAACCTGTTTCATCACTTAGTTAGGTATACAACTTCTGTGTCCTGTGGTATGTAAGAAGACCAGTGGATGCCATGGCCATGTGCCCACAGCTTTACTCCATTACTGTAAACTTTGTTTGATGTGATAGTTTATAAGGTCCTTTTCTTGCATATAAATTATTTTGTGAACACTGTTAGCTTTGCTGGCTGAGGTCCTGCAAGCAGAGAAGGTAATCTCATAAAGAAAACTGGCTGAATACATGTCAGTTCCAATCATGATGAATTGTATGTAGATCCTTTCAGAATGAAAGAGGTACAGTGTAATTAACGTGCTATTAAATGTCTGGATGGTCTTCTCAAAGGATGGAATTGTATCAGCTCTGTCTGGAAGGTAGGACACTCCGCAGTAGCAGTAGCAAGAGTAGCCTTTGTATGTGGGAACCCAAGGAATTGAGACCACGAAAAGCTCCATCTCTACTCCCAAGTCTACTGCAGACATTTGGCATTTGTTCTAGCACTGGAGGTGACCAGTGACAGATGATGACTGCCAGTCAATCCATCCTAATGGTTGTGCCATGTTCCTTCTGTGCTCAGTGCTCTCTGCTGAATATTAACGGTAAATGTAAACATCTTTACACTTGTGCCCTCTGCTTTGAGTTAACCACACGTTTCTTTCCCAGATTTTCTTTTGCCAAGGTTCCATTATTTCTCCACCCAGCCTTCTAACTAATTATTCTTTCAAAGTTCCTAGGAGTCTGTAGACATTTTTTACCTCAGGGCACTTTTTTTAACACAAAATGTATGACCAGGAATACCACTTGAAGCTATAACTATTGGGTGCACTTGCTGTAGTCAGATGTTCCAAATGCCAGGTGTATTTCCCTTTATTATTATCTCTCAGGGTCACTCTTGATCCTAATAGAGTGGTGCTATAGTACAGAGGCAGTCCATTTCAAGGTTGTACTGATATATGCACTCAGAAGTCAAATTTGACTTATTTTCTTTTCCTTCAGCTGGTCACAATAAACCATCCTGAGACAACAGATGTGACTTGGAGAAGTGATGGTACAAAAGTGATAGGTGACAGGGGCAAGTTGGAAACTGGTTTATGGTGATTACTTGTGTCCTCTGGCCCTGTTTGTACCTGGTCCAAAAGGTAGAATTTCCATCTTACAATGAACTGTGATGGGCCATATGACTTAGTTGATATGAGAGAATTTAGGTAATAATTTGTAGTCTGGACACAGAATCACATTTCATTCCATGGTCAAGTGCTCTGTACCTCAGGTACCTAACAAGGTCAAGTAAAATAACAAAAAAGAAAAATCTGTGTTAATTTCATGTTACAGTAACTCCTAGTTGGCTAAGGATTCTTTTCCAAATTGGTTTAGAAGTTTCTCCAAATAAATCATAAAATAGTGTTTATTTCCAAAATGAAGCACATGGGAAGGGAGATTCTTTTTCATAATGCCAAGTACGAAATATCTTCTTAAGACTCTTAGTCAGACTCATTATGATGGGGGGGTGGGTG
>NW_011487115.1:12442-19142 GCF_000754665.1 Bison bison bison | reverse complement strand
GAAAGGGAAAAAAAACATTAGTGAAGGATTTCAAGGAGAAATTAGTAATGGAAAATATAGGGTAGAAACTTTGCTTCCCTATTACTAAAAAATGATATTAAAAAAAAAAAACAGCATCACAGCAAGAAACATATGAGTGCAATATATATGGTAAAACTGTTCAATGCATATTTTCACACAGTCCCATAAGTTTTTCCATTGAGTCAACTCTTCGCATGAGTTGGCCAAAGTACTGGAGTTTCAGCTTTAGCATCATTCCTTCCAAAGAACACCCAGGGCTGATCTCCTTGCAGTCCAAGGGACTCTCAGTTCCTCAGGAGGAGAAGGGGACTACAGAGGATAAGATGGCTGGATGGCATCACCGACTCGATGGACGTGAGTTTGATTGAACTCCGGGAGTTGGTGATGGACAGGGAGTCCTGGCATGCTGCAATTCATGGGGTTGCAAAGAGTCAGACACAACTGAGCGACTGAACTGAACCGAACCATAAGTTTCTTCAGTAGAACTCACTAAAACCGGATGCATACTGATATTATATAAAATCTTGCAACACAGAGGAAGAAATACTCAGGCTCTATGTAAGGAGCAAGAAGGGCAATGCTCTTCTTTGCAGACTGGAGAATACTGCCACAATAAATACTGCCTTCTAGACTAGGCCCAGAGAAGGAAATAGCAACCCTCTCCAGTATTCTTGCCTAGAGAATCCTGTGGACTGAGGAGCCTGGTGGGCTGCCATCTATGGGGTTGCACCGAGTCGGGCACGACTGAAGCGACTTAGCATGCATGCATGCATTGGAGGTGGAAATTGCAACCCTCTCCGGTATTCTTGCCTGGAGAATCCCAGGGACAGAGGAGCCTGGTGGGCTGCCATCTACGGCGTCTCAAAGAGAGGGACAGACTGAAGCGACTTAGCAGCAGCAGCAGACCAGGCCCTTGCTAGGCTGTGAATATCGGAGAAAGGCTATGAACAGAGATGGAGATCACAGGCCTCAGGCATGGAGCTCCTGTAGCTCAATCCCCTCCCTGTATCCTCAGGTTGGCGTCAATGAGGACCAGATTTTTCCCATGGACAGAGATGAGATTGTGGTTGACACACTAACAACGGACTTTGGGGGAGAGACTTACGACTCCTTGTCTTCCTTGACCTTATTTTCTATCAAACACTTTAAAAATATTTAGTCCTCTACATGCTCTTGGATCATACTAGTAGCATAACTATGTCCTTATTTACCCCCTTCATGAACACAGTAACTTTACCAAGAGAAAGTTTAACTGAAAGTCTTAGCTTTTAGTTAAATGGGACCGCCCACAGCCTATAGAAATTACAAAGGGCCACAGGTGAGGGGAAATGGTTCAGCGAATGGCTGCTTTGCAGAAAATCCAGCGTTCACTTCTAGGAGATTCAAAATTCACCAGCTGACCCTCCCCCCTTGTGTGCCCCCTCCTCGGTGACCTCAGATAATAGCCAATGATACTATAGATGCGAGAAAAGTGTTCTAAAAAAGACGACCAGAAAGGAGAGCCTGAGGAAAGAGAGGCGGCAGTTACAGAAAGGTGGGTGGAGGGACAGCAGCGAGGACGAGAGAGTGCCAACGGAGAAGGGCAGGCATGGAGGAAGAGAGTGAGCCAGAAAAGGGGGTGCTCAAGAATAAAAGAGCGAAGAGCCAGGGGTGACAGTGCAGGGCTGGATCCAAGCTGCGGGTATGGAGGGGTGCGATAGGGCTCCAAAAGCCAAGAAAGAATTGGCTTACAGAGTGGACGGAATGGATCCTACTCTGCTTCTCCCTCCCTTAGCACTGCTCTCACCTGCCTGCAGCATCCAGCCGCGCTTCCACCGCAGCTAACAACTTTCAAGACCTTTCTTTCGTTGCCTCAACGGCCAGAGACTTCCCAGGAGCGCTACCGCCAGGCCCCGCCCCTCTATCCTGCCGCACCTCCTCATTGGTGGAGAGGACCATTTCCGTTAGTCAATCGCGTTAGCCCTAGCACCCGACTCCACCCACTCAGAGTCCTGGGCGTACGCAATTGGTGAGAAATGGAAGCCTGCTTGCTCTGGGTGCTCCTGCTCTAGGTTCATCTCAGCAATTTGCCTGACAGAGGTAGAAATAGTATTATTACTATTATTATTATTCTTTTCCTGGATTTTGGGAACTCTGTATTGCGCGCAAGGGAAGGGCAATAACCTGTATTCGCCACAGGCAAGAGAGAAGCCCCCTGTTTTGGGGGGTAAAAATTCTGCCGCTATGCCATGGCTTTACTCAACAACCCTAGAGGTCTACAGTGCCTGTACCTTATTAGAGCTGACCATAAATTCCACAGGATATCTTTCCACCAAAAATGTTTTAATCCGGTAGAGACTGCCAGGTTGTATGTATCACAAACTGTTGGGCTCTGTATGATGCAGCCAAGGCCTGCTTCATAACTCTTTCCTGCTTTGGAACTAGCACAAAGCTTAAAGTCTTTCCTGTCACTTCATAAATGCTTTGAAGATATAATCCCAATCGTGGTACATGTTGTTCATAGTAGATGAAAAGGTGTACCAGAAATTGTGCTTTATTTTGGTGATGGGAGGTGTGAGATGCAAACATTCATCCTTTATTTTAAAACATGTCTTTTAAAAAAATATCTCAGAGCAATAAATAGGCTTTTTAAAAATTCACTGATGAGGTAGGCTATTTAATATTCATAAGGTTTATTTCCCACTGTTTGAAACAAATGTGTCTTACCAAGGCCTCCAATAAAATTTCCATTAATGGTTCAACTATTTCATTAAAATAAACTAGTTTTATATTCTCCAGAATCTATTGATTGTTCAGGGTCCTTTGAACTGTATCAGAACAGTAGGAGAATTAACAAGTCCTGGGCATGCCTGAGTTTTTCTGCCACGTTTGTTCTTTTCCCCCCATGTATGTGAACTGTTTAACTTTCTTCCTAATAGAATTGGAAAATAATGAATCTGCCAGATCAATGTCCATCTGTTATATACCTGAGGAATCTAGCCAAAAACAAACAAACAGAAGAAGAAAAAAAAAAAAAAAACTTGCGGCACAGTAGTGCAATTGGTGCCATTCATTGGTTGTGTTTTCAGTAGTCCATTAACTCCCTCCCCACCTTCATGGTTTGTTTAAATAGAGACAAAACTTTTGACTATGTTAGACTTGTGTGGGGGCCAGATTTGTGAATTAAATGAGGATATGAATAGGGTAATCATTCTTCAACATTTATGTTTGCAATGAGTAATTTGTTCTCTACCTTTCCTCACAAGAAACAATGTTATTTTTATTTACTATCTGCAGAAGGACCACTAGAAAGTCTCTCACTTAATCTTCTCTTGTACAGTTTCACCCATTGTTCAAGAAATGAATGTGGAGTTTCTGCTATCTGCTACATATGTCCTTTTAAATTATAGTTTTGAGAAGGGAGTAAATGATTACTGGATTTTGTGAATGTGATTGGATTTTGATTCCTCTGTGAATCAAAGTTGAAACAGGCCTCCATTTTAGCCTTTTCCCTGTTTTTTTTTTTTTTCTCATTGTAATTAGGGGGTATAATGATACTTTGAGTTTGTGGTATCATGTCAGCTACAGATATCTTTTGTAATAAGACTGGACTCCTTTGTAGAAGGACTAGGAGATTCATTTCGAAGAAAACTTGCAATACTATTGCAATATTCTTGCTCTTGGAAACACAGCTTCTCTTGTAGTCTCCATCTGGATTCTGGATCTGGAAATTGTCTCAAGTTGAAAACTGAGCAAAGTATTGTGACATTTCCACTGAAGTAGTTGCCCTCAGCCTCCTGATGACCTATCTTTGGTTCTTTTGGTTGTATATATTGAAGAATACCTTTTTTTTTTTTAGATGACATTTATCTGCCCCTAGGAATGCCATATTATATTAACCATCTCCATATTTCTTTCTGCATCAGGACCCTTGACCATTACTGTGCCCTTCACTTTCACTACAAAGAAAAACTTAACCACCTTGTTTCATGTGACTAAGTTCTATTAAGGTGATATTATTTTATCTTGTATTTCCTAGTTCTATAATAGTACGTAAGGGCTTCCCTGGTGACTCAGCTTCTAAAGAACCCACTTGCCAATGCAGGGCAATGGGTTTAATCCCTGAGTCAGAAAGATTCCCCTGGAGAAGGAAATGGCAATCCACTCCAGTATTGTTGCCTGGAAAATTCCATGGACAAGAGAAGCCTGGTGGGCTACAGACCACTGGGTCACAAAGAGTCAGATACAACTGAGCAGGCATACAGTCCTTAATAGTACGTGCCTCCCTTATTACAGGCTATAGAGGCCAGTCATCACTAGATTCTCAGTGGTGGCAGTCCCTCTCTCATCAGTGTATTACTTCTGGATTCGCTTGATAAATCCTCTCTACTGCCTTTCATAACATATAATTGGCTACTGGTTTATTGGCATTTTATAATTTGTCCATTCCATCATATCCAGATCTCTGAGTGTTTTTATACATTTCTGTGTTATGTGAGATGATGGCATTTCTAGCATCTTTATTTCAGTTAGTAAAATAAAATTTCCAAGAATCAAACTAGCCACATAATAGTATCATTTCAAAGGTTCTTACAAAAAATGTTATATCATAGGGGATTGCTCCTATATCAATAAGATTTCCCCAACCAACTTTTAATGTGCCTCCCCCCGATTATTGATATTGTCATTTTCTTTTATTTTTTAAGCAAAAGTTTCAAAATTTTTAGGTGTGTCAGCTCAGATATCTTCATTCTATGACTCGCTGTCCCACTCTTTCCCAAACATGGCCCTGAAGTGGCATAGAAAACTTACTAGGTTTGAGAATTTCACCTTCCCTGGAGCTTCACTATTCCTAAGCATTCTCAGCTTTCCAAGTATGGTAATGAAAGTCAGTCACCTTCTTTCAAGGATGTCCTCTGACTTTCCAGCTTTACCTTAAGTTAATGGATAATGATGTTCTAATTTCATTGTCATTTTTCCATGTCATCAGTGGTCCCCAGGATGGTCACACAATTCTGTGCTCTGAAGAATTATGATTAATGGTTTTGGTTTTTGTAGCCTTCTCCAAATGCATATGTTATGACTCTTTCCTTTGTCCATTTTGTTCCCCAAGCACAGTTCTTCTAATTGTCCTTAACCTATTCTCTACCTTCAGGTCTTTTTACTTTTTCCTTTGCATGAATTTTTTCCCACCTTTTCAAAAAATGTTTTCACTATCTTTTATTTTATTTATTTATTTATAGTATTTATTTATTTAACTAATTTATTTATTTATTTCGCTATATTTTATTCTGAGAGGGAATATAATACACCCTCTAGAGAAGAACCCTCTTCTGTTCTTGCAGAGCACTAATTATATTTTTTATATTATTTTTCCATAATGTGAAATTATTTTCTCACTGTGTGTTAAATCACTTATTTTAAGCACCTTATCAAATGCCCTTTCCTTCCAAGATACACATTATATAATTCAAGGGGCCTGTGTGCTGCATATTAATCTTGTGTGTTACTGCTTACATGTCTGGGCCATAGTAGAATTCAAGTATTCATTCACTGAATGAATCTTCTTCAATTAAGCACCTGTCTGAACTACAGTGTGACTGGTAGCTTAGCTTCCTGACTACTCCAGAATATGTGTTGTCATTGATGTAGAAATAAGTGAAGATAGTCCTTCAATATTAAATAAAATTCACACAAATAAAAACTACCTATAAGAGCTGACCCATGAGTGAAAGCCCCATTGTCTTTTTATGTAGACCTGTGTAAGTTCAATATAAGCATAACTATGATGATGGTTCTAAGAACTTATCAGCCCAGCTTTTCTAATTGGACCCTTTTCCTTTTCTTTGAATCTATTTTTTATTCACTGCCAAATTCTAATCATTTGGTTTCGAAATTAATGAAAATAGATCACAAATGGTAAAATTATTTCCAATTTACTGGATTCCAATTTAAACATTCTTGCTGGATAATGTTTCTTAATTCTAGGCTTAAATTTTAAGCTCTTGATAAATTAACCCCAGTGGAACCAAATTACAACAGGCATTCTTTTAAGTGTTAGAATTATATTCTGAAGTAGCTATTATCAATTTTCTCCATTTTACCATTCAGAAAACTGAGGCAGACAGGTGGCATAAGTTGATGAGGATCAACACAGCTAGTAAGTGTTTGTTGGAGTCAGCTGAGCAGTATGGCTTGAGAGCCAGTTGTTTTAAATGCTACCTTTTATTACCTCTCAGAATTTTAGATATTCTGGTCTTTTCCATATTAAATAAGACAATTTGAAATGGACAACAATAACATAAGTTTAGATAATCAGAAATAGTAGCACAGAGTTACACTTTCAAAGTGTGAAATCATAGGACAGTCAATAGAAATGGGTCAGGTAGTACCCAATACCTAATAACCCACTTGCTTAGAAAGAATTAATTAAAAATCAAAGAGAAAAAGTGGCATGATTTTGAATAACTGTAACTGAGAGAGGTACTCAGACTGAGAAGAGATTGATAAAATATACTACTGTGTCCTGATGACAAAACTATTTGAATAATAATCAGGAAGAGTTTAGATCTTAATGGAAACATAATTGTAATATATACTCATAATGACTTGGTGTACCCATGATGACTTACAGACCGTTAATGAATAATCCTACACAATATTCTATACAAATATGAGTCAATAGTAGCAAGAAAGATTA
>NW_011487115.1:9243-11716 GCF_000754665.1 Bison bison bison | reverse complement strand
CGTGGTGTCCAAATCTGTGAGTAAGGAAGGAGAAAAAGGCTGGAGTATAGGCCACCAGGATCACACACACATGGGATCCACAAGTGCCCAGGGTCTTGAGCCGAGCAGCTTTGGATGGAAGATGGAAGACAGTGTAAAGGATGACAACATAGGAACAGAGGATTAATAGGAAATCTAAACCTCCAGTGAGGAAGGCAGCAGTTAGGCTGTATGTTCTGCAGATCCTGGTCTCTGCACAAGCCAGCTTGATCAGAGCCATAAATTCACAGTAGGTGTGAGGGATGACATTAGTTCTGCAGTAGGGAAGCCACCGAAGCATAAAGGGTTGAGGACAGAAAAGCACGACTCCACGGAAGACGATAGCCAGCCCCAAGTTCTGGATGACTCTGTGTGTCAGGATAATGGAATGTCTCAGAGGATTGCAGATTGCCACATACCTGTCAAAGGCCATGGCCAAGATAAACCCCGAGGCCATGCTGCATAGTGAGTGAATGAGAAATACTTGAACAAGGCAGGCTTCAAAATAGATCTCCCTGTCATGGAACCAAAAAATGCTGAGGATTTTGGGCATAGCAGTAGTGGAAAGGATCAAGTCGGCCACAGAGAGCATACAGAGGAAGAAGTACATGGGCTCATGCAGGTTGGAGTCTGTTCTGATAATAAAGAGAATGGAGAAATTTCCCAGGAGAGCAGTTAAATAAATAAGGCAGAAGGGCATTGATATCCAAGTGTGGATGGCCTCCATCCCTGGAATGCCAATGAGAAGAAAGGTATTGGGATGAAAGCTGATGTTGTTTGGCAGTGACATGATGAAAAATATGGGCTGTGTTCAGTTGCAGAATATGTCTATACTTTCATATTCATATGACCATTTATTTACTGATAACTTCATTTATTAATATAAATCTTGAAAAATTTTTATACTCTAAAAATAAAATGATAAATAGGACGTAATTCCTAATTTCAAATTAACATTCTAATGGGGAGAAACTGATATAAACCAGTGATTAATTTCCCATGTGATCAATGTGGTAAAAGGTTTATGAACAAAGAGGTAGAGATATTTATTCTACTTCTGTGAGTCAGAGGATTCACAGATAAGATGTTTAGTCTTGGTTCTGAAGCACTCTGGACCTTTAAGGTAAAGAAAAAATTGTAACATAAGTAAATTCACAATCAGATGACGGTAACCTTAACTGTATTAACCCTCTTGAAAATTAATTTGTTCAAGACTATTTGTGAAATGGGCCTTCCTTGGTGGATCGGATGGAGAAGAATCCTCTTGCAACAAGAGACCTGGGTTTGATCCCTGGGTCAGGAAGATCTCCTGCAAAAGGAAATGACAACCCACTCCAGTATTCTTGCCTGGGAAATCCCATGGACAGGGGAGCCTGCTGGGCTCTAGTCCATGGAGTCACAAAGAGCTGGACATGACTAAGTGACTAATACTTTCATTTGTGAAATACAGTGTTCCCTCAGTATGCATGGAAGATTGGTGCCAGGACCCACCATGGATAGTAAAATCCTCAGATGCTCAAATCTCTTAGTCAGCCATCTGTATCCTCAGTTCCACGTCTGTACATGAAACCAACCCTGGATCATGTAGTAGCAGTACATGTATTTATTGAAAAGAACAGTGTGCAAGTGGACTTGTGCAGTTCAAACTCATATTCAAGTGTCAATTGTCGCTTGAAATGGCAGTGACATTACAGAATGAAGAGAACACAAGACTCTGTCCTAAATTTCACTTGACTGTCCACGGTGCCACATCAATTAGCATGCTTTGGTGAATAATTTTAATTGCACATAGTCTAGACTCTTTTTCCACAGAATGAGAACTCTAAAAGTGATAGCAGAAGGTTCTAAATTAGGACACATTCTGCATCTGTCTCCTCAGATTATGTTAAAATTAAGAGCCACCTTCCTCCTATGGAAGGTAACTATTTTGAACCAGGTAATAATCATCCTCTTTCAACCAATATCTCATTTCTCCTTCAAACATCGCCTCTTTTCTCCATCCTTTCCATCTGATAAGTTCAAACTTCAGAGTTCTGGAGGTATTGTAATTTAGCAATATATAGCTAAATTGTGTCGTGCTGACAAGTACCACTGTTAATTCTGAGGACACCAGCTATGTAAGAGCAACAGTGGCAGCGCATTTGCCCATGGAGAGATACAAATCAAAACAAGGAAAACAGCTGAAAATACAGGGAGTAGAGCCTGCAAAATAATAAGTGCATATTTTATCACTCATATTCCAAGATGAGCAGAGAGCTAATTAAGCAGATAAGTACGCTTCTGTTAGGAAATATATAGATGTATAACTTCTCATAATTGTGCTGTTTGCCTAATTCAAATGTAGGCCAGGGAGCTAAAAAGGACTAGAAGTCCTAACATCTAGAAGATGGCATGGGGGCAGAAATAAACATATCTCTCAGTTTTGGTGTTGGCAACCACTGAGGAGCTTTCTCAT
>NW_011487115.1:4431-5092 GCF_000754665.1 Bison bison bison | reverse complement strand
CACGGTTCATGTATTGCTGAAGCCTGGCTTGGAGAATTTTGAGCATTACTTTACTAGTGAGGAGCCTGATAGGCTGCGGTCCATGGGGTCGCTAAGAGTCGGACAGGACTGAGCGACTTCACTTTCACTTTTCACTTTCATGCATTGGAGAAGGAAATGGCAACCCACTCCAGTGTTCTTGCCTGGAGAATCCCAGATTACGGGAGAGCCTGGTGGGCTGCCGTCTATGGGGTTGCACAGAGTCGGACACGACTGAAGTGACTTACCTTACCTTACTAGTGTGTAAGATGAGTGCAATTGTGTGGTAGTTTGAGCATTCCTTGGCATTGCCTTTCTTTGGGATTGAAATGAAAAATGACCTTTTCCAGTCCTGTGGCTACTGCTGAGTTTTCCAAATTTGCTGGCATATTGAGTGCAACACTTTCACAGCATCATCTTTCAGGATTTGAAATAGCTGAACTGGAATTCCATCACCTCCACTAGCTTTGTTGGTAGTGATGCTTTCTAAGGCTCACTTGGCTTCACATTCCAGGATGTCTGGCTCTAGGTCAGTGATCACACCATCATGATTATCTGGGTCATGAAGATCTGTTTTGTACAGTTCTTCTGTGTATTCATGCCACCTCTTCTTAATATATTCTGCTTCTGTTAGGTCCATACC
>NW_011487115.1:0-489 GCF_000754665.1 Bison bison bison | reverse complement strand
GTAGCATGAGTTACATTTACTACAATGGAAATATTAAGGCTATTGCCAAGAGTTCCTTCTTGGCCAAGTGATCTTTCTTGTGTCTTTTAGACATAAAACAGAGACTCCTGATAGACTATTTGATATCACTCTGGAGATCAGTAGAGAGTTAAGGATAGAGATGTGTGGTGAAGTTACCAGTGGGTAGTTTTTAAAAGCAATTACTGAACAGAATATTTTAGGAAAAAGTGTAGCTGTATATTACAAATAAAAACAAAAGGAACTGGGGTACTTTTAGTATTTAGAAATCTGGCACTGGAGTAGGAACCAATGAAGTTTTAAAGAAATCAGATCAGATCAGATCAGTCGCTCAGTCATGTCCGACTCTGTGAGCCCATTAATCACAGCACGCCAGGCTTCCCTGTCCATCACCAACTCCCGGAGTTCACTGAGACTCACTTCCATCGAGTCAGTGATGCCATCCAGCCATCTCATCCTCTGTCGTCCCCT
>NW_011487114.1:8796-9788 GCF_000754665.1 Bison bison bison | reverse complement strand
TCCAAGAGTTATATTCACATGTGTAGTGTATTTATTTTGATGTGTATATATGTGTGTCTATGTGTGTGCATGCCCATTAACTAGGTCTACCTAAAAATAGACTTGTGTCTAATGAAACTGCAAATTGTTGGGAAGATTTCAGGTAGAAGCTGTATATTAGTTGCTTTTTTGTTTTTTAGCACACAAATCCCTATGTAAATACAACTCCCTATCAGTCAAAGCAAACATCCACTCATTGGCTATGTAACCTTGAGCAAGATATTCAATCGTTACGTATCTCAGTTTGCTCATCTGTAAAGTGGATTGATAAGAGTTATCATTGTTTTAAGAAGTAAAAAAATATAAAATATGTAAAGCATTCAATACTTAGAATAGAGCCTGGCCCATAATATAAATTCAATAAATAGTAGTTATTTGTATTGTGGAGGAAGCTGACCATTAGTTAAGGAGGAAGATGTGAGGACAAGTAAGTACAACACAATGTGATATGTGCTGAACTAGGAAAGTGAAAGGTACTATGAAAACCATAGAACATACAACCTTAATTTGGTGTACCTTGGAAAGCTTCCTGATGGAAGTGATATTTAAATTGGGATCTCTGGAGAATGAAAAATTAGCTAGGTAAGGAGGTGTTGGGAATGCAGGGAACACTATGGCTTCCACAGAAGAAAAAGAACAGAGAATAAGAAACTAAAGCCTTGAAAGTGCAATTTTTTGCTGTCGTTATTACAACTGAACCACATTTTTTGTTTCTTAGAATAACATGCTTAGGTGGTTCTTTGTCTTTACACAGTAATGGAAGTCAAAGGAATCCAACAATTAAAAGACTTTATCCCCCAAACAGCTATTCATCTTGCCAATTCCTCTCGTTCATAAAAAAAATAATATCAGGCCACTGTTTAAAAGACTGTTACTGGACTCATTTTAAAAATTCCATTTATTAATACGAATGTACCAGACTATTTCTATAGCCATTACGTTATTCACTTAAG
>NW_011487114.1:7232-7399 GCF_000754665.1 Bison bison bison | reverse complement strand
GAAATGTTCCCTTGGTATCTCTAATTTTCTTGAAGAGATCTCTAGTCTTTCCCATTGTGTTGTTTTCCTCTATTTCTTTGCATTGATAGCTAAGGAAGGCTTTCTTATCTGTTCTTGCTATTCTTTGGAACTCTGCATTCAGATGCTTATATTTTTCCTTTTCTCCT
>NW_011487114.1:4381-4907 GCF_000754665.1 Bison bison bison | reverse complement strand
AGGTTAAACACTGTCACACCCAGGAATTATTAACTGGAGCTGTAAGCTAACTCTTTTTTCAAAGAGAGGTAGTGGGGGACAGCCCCCCGTAAAGTCAGAGGTGTAGGTGAAAGCACAAAGCAGAAAGTAGGCAGACTCTGGTTTTGGGGGTATATGCTCGAGAATTTCCAGGGGGACTCCTGAAGCTCGATCCCACCTTTGAGTATGCCGAGCCTCCTTCCTCATGACCTTTGTCATGGGCGGAATTCCTCACGCTGGCTACTGGCAGTGATAGAATTCCAGTTGAGCTATTCCAGATCCTGAAAGATGATGCTGTGGAAAGTGCTGCACTCAATATGCAATATGCACTCAATATGCAATTTGCCGGCTCCCGGCACTCTTCTTAATATCTTCTGCTTCTGTTAGGTCCATACCATTCCTGTCCTTTATTGAGCCCATTTTTGCATGAAATGTTCCCTTGGTATCTCTAATTTTCTTGAAGAGATCTCTAGTCTTTCCCATTGTGTTGTTTTCCCTCTATTTCTTT
>NW_011487114.1:0-453 GCF_000754665.1 Bison bison bison | reverse complement strand
CAAGGTCACACAGTTAATATATAGTAGAGTTAGGATAAGAAATCTAAATCTATATATCTTCAGAGTCTATACTTTGGGCATCATTTATACTGCTATCTGGAATTTCAAGCTGAGCCATGTGTATATACTTCAAGAAAAACAACTATATTGTTTAAACAATGCTAATGAAACTACATTGGAAATATCAAAAGAATAAAATATCAAAGAGAAAATATGAAACATAATGAAAAAGGTTTTCCTATGTCTGGGGATGATTGGATGGATTATCTATGTGTGTGGAAGTTTTTCAAAATATGAAGCTTTAAATATATAAGGAAAAATCTAAAGACTTCTGGAAACAGCTCATTCACTACAGGGTATTTTAAAAAGAATCAGTAATCAGATGCTAAAACTAGAAAAATACAGAAAGGTTTGAGTATAATGTCAAGTACAACAAAAGCACCTCCATTAGTG
>NW_011487113.1:15769-17154 GCF_000754665.1 Bison bison bison | reverse complement strand
AAACTCTAATGTTGTAATGGTGGTGAGTAAAGCATTTGTATAACATACCACTGATAACTCATATAAGTATATCACGTATAAATTCAGTATGAAGGTCAAAAGATAAAATATCAAAATGATAACTACAAAATGAAATAATGGAACCATGTTTGAAGAATTAGATGACAGTATGATACTAAGTCAACAGAGAGACTCAATGAAGAGCTACAAATTATTATTTTTTTTAAAGAAAACTAACATAAATTCTGGATTTGAAAACTAAAATAATTGAAATGAAAAATTGATAGGTTCAACAGCACATTTGAGATGCTAGCAGAAATAATCCATAAACTTGAAGATGAATTCATAGAAATCAATGTAAAAATAAAGAGAAAAAAATGTTCAGGGAAAATGATCTAAGGCATCCATTCATTACACCATCAAGTATGGAAGGAGAGAGACTCTCAGAAAGCAGGGAGAGAAAGGGGAGGGAGTAAAATTACTTGTAGACGGAATGGCTGACCGGCAGGTCAGAGCAAAAGGGAGGTGCAGCGCAGGGCTCTTAGGGCGCCAGGCGGCAGCAGCCTCCGTCTAAGGCCATAGCACCCTGAACGCGCCCTATCTCGTCTGATCTCTGAAGCTAAGCAGGGTCGGGCCTGGTTAGTACTTGGGTGGGAGACCGCCTGGGAATACCGGATGCTGTAGGCTCTTTGCCTTCCCTCTCCTTTAGCCCCCGCCCCAAGTCCCAACTCTTGGGCTCCCGCAGCCCCAGCCCCTCCTGGGGCTGGGTGGCCAGGGCACTGACTCCCGCTGCAGACCTGGGTTGCCTCCGCGCGGCCCGCGAGCCCCTCCGCATTTGGCTTCCAGGAAACCAGACGACCGTCCCGCGGGTCTCCGTCTGGGGCTCCCTTGGCGTGCCTCAGGCAATCCCGGGGGGCTGCACCAGCCCCAGCCCCAGCCCTACCCCCAGCCCCACCGCCCACCCCCCATCCTCGCAGGCGAATGCCCGAGCTCGCGCGCACCCACGCGCACACACAGATATATGTGCACAGACCGTGCATGTATACTTTTGGTGGATATATGCCTGGGAGTGGAACTGCTGAATCATATGGTACTTCTAGTTTTAGTTCCTTCAGGAACCTCCATACTCTTTTCCATAGTGGCTCTACCAACTCACATTCCTACTAAAGGTAGAGGCGAGTTCCCTTTTCTCCACATCCTCTCCAGCATTTGTTATCTACAGACTTTTCCATGAGGACCATTCTGACTAATGTGAAGTGGAACCTCGTTGTAGTTTGGAGTTGAGTCTGTCCAATCATGAGTGATGTGGAGCAAGATGACCTTTTTAAAATGCAGATGCAATTCTATCACCTCCCTGCTCCAACTGCTCTTGTATTTTCCCATCA
>NW_011487113.1:10108-12139 GCF_000754665.1 Bison bison bison | reverse complement strand
GTTCAGGGGCGTGGCGGCATTGGCCGGCCGGAGTCTGGTCGCGGGTCGTTCGGCTCAAGTACAGCGCGTGCCCCCGTGGTGAGGTGCGGCCTGCTGGCCCGACCGGCAGGTCAGAGCGAAAGGGAGGCACAGTGCAGGGCTCTTAGGGCGCCCGGCGGCAGCCGCCTCCTTCTAAGGCCATACCACCCTGAACGCGCCTGATCTCGTCTGATCTCGAGGGCTCACATTTGATGGTGGTCTTGTCATCTTGTACCTCTTTCTCGTAAAGCTGGCAGCTGAGGGAATGAGGTAAGTGTAAAATTGAATAACAATAGACTGTGTAGAATCTGTGAATGTGGAGCTCTGTGAATCCGTAGGTCTAAGGAGAGACTGGAAGCTGCCGACGTGGAGTATCTGTCCCCATGACCACGTTTATGTCATCAAATGTGCCACTGACCGCCCTCCCCCCACCCCGGGTGGCAGGGACCCCCACGTGGCAGCCCCCAGGCTCGCTCTCTCTGGCTCATCCACCCTCTAGAAGTTTCCCCAGACCCTCAGTAGGAGTGGGCACTGCTGCAGGTGTGCGTTGTGTGTCCTCGTGCCCCATGTGACGTTGCACGACTAACCGCACTCTGTGTTTGCACCCTTCCTCCCACGCTCATGGGACCAGGTAGCATGGCGGGAACGCAGGGGCTGGATTCTGCTACAGTCAGGACTTGCTCCTGATGTGCTTGGGGTGAGTACAGGCCGGCCTGGTCCTGCGGGGGCACGGAGCCCACGCCCCAGGGAGTGGAGGGTCAGTGGGTCTCCAGAGGTTAGCCTGGGAGAACCCTCACAGCAGAGAACGTGACCTTGGTGCCCCACTGCCGCCAGAGTGGTCAGAGCATGGCCAAGGCCCCTGGCATAGGGACGCATGGGTATCCCTCCCACAGCGGCAGTGCTGCCCGCCATGCCCTGCATGCACGTTCTCGGAGGGAAGCGGGCCCAGAGCGTCAGGGTTCACGAGGCTGCCCTGCCCTGGGCCTCTCCGTGTGGAGGCCAGCGTTTCACACGGAGGTGCACCGGCATCTGGGGCTCGGCCACCGCTAAGGGGCCACCCTCCCTTGCAGGTGCTGCTCTGGGTGGTCCTCTGGTGGGTCCGGCCCTGGGGCCCAGCCCTGCTCAAGCAACTCTGAGGGCAGGAGGCTGTCTGCTCTGTCCTGTTCACCTCTCAGCTAGAAAGCTGGATTGGGCTTTTGAGGTTTTTTTTTTACCAGCAGCTTTTAGCTATATGTCAGAATAAAGTCAGCCACAGAGTTCTCTCCTTGATCTGCTTGGTCCTCCATGTTTCTCTGAATTCTCAAAGCGCAGCTGAAGCCCCAAATGGGGTGGGGGGTGGGGGTGTCAGGAGGGGCAGGGGCTGGGGCACCAGCTGCCAACCCAGGACTGACTTTTCTGTGTGTGTTTCCAGTTTACCTGCACGAATTCTCCAGATGTTTATACAGCATCCAGTATACAACAAAGACTACATTTTGAACTCGATGTAATCTTTACTCTGTTAATACTTGTTACATGGACCCGAAGATATTACAGGGTTTTTAATTAGTGAAAAATTCATGAATACCATAGAGAAAATATTTTAGAATTTAATGTTTCTGATATTTATGTAAACTTATGACTTCATTTATATAATTACTTCCTTTTTCTTGTATATTCAGGCTATGAATATCCTTTCAGATCAATTTCATGTTCTGATACCTGATTTCAGTCTTTCAAATGAATGTACTGTAGTGCTTGTCTGTATAAATCCTATGAACAAACACAGGGCTTTTGTAAATGATGCATTTATTGTAATTATTCTTGTTTAATTTTTCAATGTTAAACCATGAGAGAAGGGGTTTTCCTGTGATTGTAAAATCATCATGACACGATGTGCTTTATTATCCTTCCAGAATGTAACCAAGCTCTCCAACAATCACTCTGAAATAAGCAAACTTAATTTCAACCAATTGTTGTTGTATGTTAACGACTGGCCTAAACTGTACTTTTTCTAGCAAGAAATGCTTTTTGTCT
>NW_011487113.1:4571-7660 GCF_000754665.1 Bison bison bison | reverse complement strand
CAGCACTCCAGGCTTTCCTGTCCTTCACTATCTCCTGGAGTTTGCTCCAACTCATGTCCATTGAATCATCATGCCATAGAGCCATCTCATTCCTGTCTCATCCACGAGAGAGGTGGCTGGGGCTCGGCAAAGTGTCTGGTCCCACTGGGTGGGTGTGAACCTGCCCTCACCGCTCCCTAACCACGTGACTGTCACTGTGTCCTCCTCTGTAAATCGGGAGGGGGCAGCACCTGCTAGCTAAGGGGCACACACGGCAACTGGTACATAATCAATGCACCATTCATCTCAGCATTGTATTTACTACTAATAGGGACAGCATTTAATAATCTGCTCCTTTTTCTCTCTTGTCACTTAACTGTGCTCCAGACCACATCTGCTTTACTTACCCCTGTAAATCCCACACCCAGCACAAATGAGACTCAACACATTTGTGGCTGAAGAGGCAAGAACATACGCTGTCCTCAAGGAGAGGAAGCTGAGTGATATGGGGGCCTGACGATAACCCTGTGTGATGAGGGGACCCCAGGAGGACCTGTGTGGCTGTGGGGTGGGGTGGGGGGCATGGGCAGAACCCCTGATGAGCTCCTGGGGATGGGGAAGGTGCCAGAAAGGAGGGCGGGCTGTTCCTTGTGGGGTGTCCACAGATTGTACCTCACCCCTCACTGAGGAGCACTTAGGCCGTTTCCAAACACATGTCACTGTTAGGTGAAACAATCATCGCCCAGCTCCTACTCAATCAATTTCGTAGAATATGTTTCTAGCACTGGAGTACAATCATCTGCTTTATTCATTCCATGCTCCGTTCATCCACCCATCCAGCCAGCCATCTGTTCATCCATCCACCACTCACTAATCAATCCATCCATCCACTCTTAATTCATCCATCCATCCAACCATCCACTCATTAACTCAGCTGATCATCTCAGACCCATTGAGAAGACAGATGCCTCCTCCACTCCTGCTCCCAGGAGGACCCCCAGCGTGATTGACAGGAGCCTCATGGGGACGACAGGGGAGACACAGAAGGGAGATGCCTGCAGGTCCTCCTCCCTCTGATCGGTGAAGCACCCACCTGGTCCTAACGCCTCCTTGCTGGGGTGTTCAGGCCGGCCCTTTTCCTTCTTGTGAAACAAGCGGCTGATGGAGGACTTGATGCCCTTCTTCTTTGGGGCTTTGTGCAGCGAGCCCTGGCTGCCGGTGCTGCTGCTGGGGTTATTCCTGGGGCTGTCCTGAGAGCCTGTGGAGCTTCGGGGAGAGAAAACGACCTTTAACTGGCACCCTTGTGCAAACACACACCCCTCCACAAGAGCTACTGATAGAAACGGGCACCCAGCAACACCCGCGCCTCAACCTCGCAGCTGACAGTTGGAGTCTCCTTCACCAACCACACTCCACACAAGCAATGCAGGCTCGCGGCGTAAGACAACCGCACCGGGAAGCTGAGATTCTCTGCCTCGAGCTCTCCCCTGAGGAGGGCTTGACTCCAGGCCAGCTGGTGCAGAGGGCGCTCTGACCCTCCCTTAGAGTCGCTGCTCGGCAGGTGATGACGCTCCAGGAGAAGACGAGCTCCCCTGCTCTGGGTAGGTCCCCCCGCCTCCCACAGGGTAACCATCCGCGGCCGTGGCAGGTCACCGTGTAGGGCTGCTGGTCAGGTGACCACACGTGCTCCCCATCGAGTGCTGCCTGGCTCAGGACGGGAGCTCAGCAAGTAGTGGTCTGAATGAGGACAGTGTCAGTCACAGGAGGGGACAGGGTCTCCTGAGAGGAGACCCCTGCAGAAAAGGGAGGGACCCTCAAGAGCGAACCCGAGAGGCACGGGGCCGTCACCATCAGGAACGTGCTCCAGGCCAGGCAGACCTCTACCAAGAGCAGGAAGAAAGCTCCCACAGGAGTCAATCTGTAGAGATGGACGTTTTCTAAAATCACTGAGGTCACTGAGCTCTTCTTCCCCAGCACCTGAAGTTCACCACTAAACACAGGCACCGAACTCAGTGGTATTCCTTTAAAATCATCCTTGCAACTCTTTCAAGACAAGAGGCGCAGGGCTCCTGAAACTGACGATGCACACACAGGTCGCTTACTTGTGGGCATCCCTGAGGTCCTCATGGGTGGCTGTGCGCAGCGCCCCCGTGTGCAGGCGGCCCAGCCGAAGGGACCGCAGCCAGGCGAGGGTCGAGGTTTCACATTTGATGGCGGTCTTGTCATCTCCTACCTCTTCCCGTATAGCTGGCAGCTGAGGGAGTGAGGTAAGTGTCAAATTGGCTAACAATAGACTGTTCTGAAAAAGGCAATCACACAGGCTTTACATTATAACCAGAAACTTATTTGAAGATCTATTAGCTATGCTTTCCCCCAAGTACAAAAAAACCCTTGTTATAGCTTAATGCCATCTTAAAGGACTGTCTTGTTCAAAAAATGCGGGGCTATGGGGCAGCGAGAGCATCTGACTGAGTGCAGAGACCCCGGACGGGAGCCTCCCTGCAGCCGGCCTCGGCCCTCCCTGGAATCCAGCGACCAGATGGCCCTGCGGGGCAGGACAGCAGAGCGATGCTGGCACCGTGAATCCTGCATGGCATGAACTGCCCTGATGAAAGGACTGTGCTCATCACCAGATGCTGCTCAGAAGCACCACAGCTAGAGTACAAAACCTCTCAGCAAAGGCGTCCAGACCTTTCTGTTTGAAGGAGAAAAGGACACAGCTTGTGCCACCATCCAAGATCATTTGTAGTGATGATGCAGGTTACTGGAAGCCATGACAACAACAGAAACACAGAAAAGGTACCTAACCCCTCCACGCGAACACCGTGTGCCTGGATCATATTTCTCGGTAACATACAGACTGGGGACTACCCACTGAAGTACTTACACGCAGTTTGAGTGTCATTCGCTCACAGTGGTTTCCATAAGGCACCCCCAGGTCTTCACTAAGAGATGATCTTGTATCACCCTAGAGGGGTGGGAGGTTCAAAAGGGAGGAGATATATGGGTACCTATGGCTGATTCATGTTGAGGTTTGACAGAAAAGAAAATTCTGTAAAGCAATTATCTTTCAATTAAAAAATAAACTAATTAAAAAAAAAAAAAGAAGA
>NW_011487113.1:2175-2644 GCF_000754665.1 Bison bison bison | reverse complement strand
ATGTTATACTTTAAATTATTAATTTAACTGATGAGGAAGTTACCATAATATCTATTTTAACATTGAACAAATCTAACCACCTCCTGGACATTAATGTAAAATCCTGACATAGAATTTGATTTAAAACTTCTCACAATAAATTCATTAAAGCAAGTTCGCTGTGAAAATATGTAAGAATGAAAGCTAGCATAATAGCAGGTGCAGTCTTTACATTTTATTAACCATAGAAGATACTTTCTTACCGAGTCTAATAGAGACATTAACTGTGCAAAAGCTGATGAGATTTACAGTCTTAAATACAAGCACCAAGACAGAAAGGATATTGTGTCAGTTCAGTTCAGTTCAGTTCAGTTGCTCAGTCGTGTCGACTCTTTGTGACCCCATGAATCGCAGCATGCCAGGACCCCCTGTCCATCACCAACTCTTGGAGTTCACCCAAACTCATGTCCATTGAGTTGGTGATGCCATC
>NW_011487113.1:1484-2075 GCF_000754665.1 Bison bison bison | reverse complement strand
CACACAGTGTTCATTCACGTTAAATGATAAGGACTCTTTAATACTTCACAGAGAAACAAAGGCGTGCTATATTACTAAATAGTTTACCTTTCGACACTGCTTCCTTAAATCACTAGGCTGATAGATGCATGCAAAGAAATGAAGAGAAACCAGATTTATTGCGACTTTGAAGCTAAAATTTCAAGAATCCGTAGAGGCAAATACAGTAAAGCAAAAATGATGGCAAACATGTAAGTGACATAAAGATTTAGAGAACATGTGACTGGAAACAGAACATTTTTTTTGACCACAGAAGTTAAATAAGCTATTCAAGATTTACTAGAGAAACAGTATAAATTATTACTCAGGAAGATACCATTCTATTACAACATCATGATTTATTAAAGCATAGCATTCTGTACAACAAAGGGCCTTAACAGGTGTCTATTCTCAGCCAAATTTCTCTATAAGTTAGTTTCTCTTAATCAAAAACATGTTATACTTTAAATTATTAATTTAACTGATGAGGAAGTTACCATAATATCTATTTTAACATTGAACAAATCTAACCACCTCTTGGACATTAATGTAAAATCCTGACACAGAATTTGA
>NW_011487113.1:693-1384 GCF_000754665.1 Bison bison bison | reverse complement strand
ATGCCAGGACCCCCTGTCCATCACCAACTCTTGGAGTTCACCCAAACTCATGTCCATTGAGTTGGTGATGCCATCCAGCCATTCATCCTCTGTCGTCCCCTTCTCCTCCTTCCCCCAATTCCTCCCAGCATAAGAGTCTTTTCCAGTGCGTCAACTCTTCACTTGAGGTGGCCAAAGTGCTGGAGTTTCAGCTTTAGCATCAGTCCTTCCAATGAACACCCAGGACTGATCTCCTTTAGAATGGACTGGTTGCATCTCCTTGCAGTCCAAGGGACTCACTCTCAAGAGTCTTCTCCAACAGCACAGCTCAAAAGCATCAATTCTTTGATGCTCAGCTTTCTTCACAGTCCAACTTTCATATCTACACATGACAACTGGAAAAACCATAGCCTTGACTAGATGGACCTTTGGTGGCAAAGTAATGTCTCTGCTTTTGAATACTCTATCTATGTTGGTCATAACTTTGCTTCCAAGGAGTAAGCGCCTTTTAATTTCATGGCTGCAGTCACCATCTGCAGTGATTTTGGAGCCCCCAAAAAATAAAGTCTGACACTGTTTCCCCATCTATTTCCTATGAAGTGATGGGACCAGATACCATGATCTTAGTTTTCTGAATGGTGAGCTTTAAGCCAACTTTTTCACTCTCCTCTTTCACTTTTCATCAAGTAGGACTTTCTAGTTCCTCTCACTT
>NW_011487113.1:0-593 GCF_000754665.1 Bison bison bison | reverse complement strand
AGCACAATCTCATTTATGAATTACACATGATATGTAGTTTAGGATCCATCTACATATATTATGCTTATAACTGCGTGCTGCTGCTGCTAAGTCGCTTCAGTCATGTCCGACTCTGTGCGACCCCATGGACTGCAGCCTACCAGGTTCCTCCGTCCATGGGATTTTCCAGGCAAGAGTACTGGAGTGGGTTGCCATTGCCTTCTCCTGTAACTGCACAGTGATACACCAATTCGACTTACAGCTATGGGGGAAAAACACCATTTAATGAGACATGAAGACAAAGCACAAACCCAACTAAGGGGACACATGCTGTGGACCACAGAACGGCTATGACCAGAGGAAGTGGGGGGACAGGGGAGGGGAGATGGATAGGTAAACTACAGCCTCGGGGGCTGGTGGGGATCTGGATTCATGACGACTAAGCAGACAACAGGATGAGAGAGGGAATCAAAAGCAATGATGAAAGCAGACACACTGTCAGAGAACTCCAACAGCAGGGAAAACATACAGAACTGTTCTTTTCGAAATATTTGGAAAGAAATCAAGCATGAATCCGCAGAGAAATCATCAAAGAATTTTAAATATCAACTAAT
>NW_011487112.1:137123-139618 GCF_000754665.1 Bison bison bison | reverse complement strand
AGACTCTTGAGAGTCCCTTGGACTTCAAGGAGATCCAACCAGTCCATCCTAAAGGAAATCAGTCCTGAATGTTCATTGGAAGGACTAATGTTGAAGCTCAAACTCTAATACTTTGGCCACCTGATGCAAAGAACTGAGTCTTAGAACAGACCCAGATGCTGGGAAAGATTGAAGGTGGGAGGAAAAGGAAATGACAGAGGATGAGATGGTTGGACGGCATCGCTGACTGGATGGACATGAGTTTGAGTGAACTCCAGGAGTTGGTGGTAGACAGGGAAGCCTGGTGTGCTGCAGTCCATGGGGTCGCAAAGGGTCGGACACGACTGAGCGACGGAACTGAACTGAACCACCCCCAGGCTCAGGGGGCTCCCTCTGCTTCGGCAGATCTTCCAGAAGACTCAAGGGTTTCCACTCAGAACCTTGTTTCAGGCTGGTCTTCATGGAGGTCCTTCTGGTGTCCTGCAGACCTCTGTGGGTTCACCCCTGGGCAGGGCTGCCCGGCCTCCGGGTCACTCCCTTCTGCCCTTTCTTCGTAATACATGGAGCAGTTACTGAGTGCCTGCTGCATGCCACGCATTGTTCTGGGTATGGGATGCACAAAAAGACCAAAAAGATAAGACGGTTGTTGTGTAGGTATGCGTGTTCCAGAGGGCGTGGGGGAGGGTAGGAAGGGAGAGACAGTGAGCAGAGGGAGAGAGAGAACTCGAGGGAGGGAGGAGGTCCGCTTTACCCGCAGAACTCCGGATCCTTTCCGTAAAGGCAGGTATTTAGGAACCAGGATTCAGGTGCGGGATGCACTCGTTGCTCCTAGGGGGTCTCACTCCCAGTCTCTTACTGGGCCAGTAGGGCATGTATATGTATGTACAGGTATGTGTGTGTGCTCATATATACTCATACTGAAATTCATGTTTCTTTCTGTCTCTACTTATTGAAAACTTTGAATTCCGTTCCAGCACCACAGAGTCATTCCAGTTTTTTTCCCCTTCCATGTTTGTAAATCTTTTCTTGCTCAGTGAGAAAACCTGTTCCCATTGCCCTCGGTAAAACTCTTCATTGTCTCAATCACCGTCGTTTAAACGGCCTCCAACCCCAAAGGGCCGCCACCTCCTTGCTCACTCTCAGCCCCCACCAGGCCGCCTCCCCAGCCACCCTTCTCATCCAGCCCAGCCTTGTGACTGCTGCCTCTCTAGGCCCTGAATCTACCGACTTACTCCAACCGGTGCTGGGAACAAGGGACGTTCATAGAGATTTGACATAAGTATTCAATTATTCAGAAAAGGGAAGAAGGGGGAAAAATGAAGGAAGTTTGTTTAAATCTGTGTTTTTAATTTAAAGGAAATGAAAATACAAAATGCCAAAATATGTGGGATGCTGAGAGGGAAATTCATAGCATTTCATACTCATATTAGAAAAGAGCCGTGCTAGGCTGTGCTTAGTCACCCAGTCGTGTCCAACTCTGCGACCCCATGGACTGCAGCATACAAGGCTCCTCTGCCGTTGGGGATTCTCCAGGCAAGAATACTGAGGCTGCATCTCAAATCGATCATCTCAGTTCCCACTTCAGTTCAGTTCAGTTGTGTCTGACTCTTTGCGACCCCATGGACGCACGCCAGGATAGCATGGACACACGCCAGGTTTCCCTGTCCATCACCAACTCCCGGAAGGCTCCTACTTCAAGAACCTCCACAAAGAAGAGCAAAATAAACCCAAAGCAAGTAGATGGAAGGAGTGAATAAAGACAAGAGCAGAAACCAGAGATTTTTAAAACAGGAAACCAATAGAAAGAATCAATGGAACAAAGAGCTTTGGGAAAACCCGTAATGTCATCAAACTTCTAGCAAGAAAAAAAAAGAGAGGGAGAGAAGATAGGTTAGTAGTATCAGGAATAAATTCTCAATTCCTTGAAACACACACACTGTCGCAAACCAACCAACACGAAATAACTAATTCAAACAACTATGTTACTATTACGGAAACTGCTTTAAAAACTCCCCAGGATGGAATCTCAGGCCCTGGTGGTTTCACCTGAGAGTTCTATCAAATGTTCCCAGAACTACACCGATTGTGTACAGTGTCTTTCAGAAAATAGAAGAGGAGGGAACACTTCCTGGGCCATTTTTTTAAGTTAATGTTCCCCTAATACCAAAATCAGATGAAGACAGTACCAAAAAAAAGCTACAGACCAACGTTTCCCATGACTATAGATACAACTCATGTACACAAAGATTCAGAGCAGCTTACATCCCTAACATTCCCAAACTGAATGGTTAACACAGACTGTACATCCACGCACCACGGAACCCGGAATACTACTCAGTAATAAGACAGGAGGAGCTTCTGACACATGTAAGAGAAAAGTGTGCTGACCAGGGAGAGCCAGTCTCATGAGTTTGCACCAGCAAAGGTCCATCTAGTCAAAGCTATGGTTTAAAGTCATGTATGGATGTGAGAGTTGGACTATAGAGAAAGCTGAGCACTGAAGAATTGATGCTTTT
>NW_011487112.1:136915-137006 GCF_000754665.1 Bison bison bison | reverse complement strand
GCCTGATGGCATCACTGACTCAATGGACATGAGTTTGAGTGAACTCCGGGAGTTGGTGATGGACAGGGAGGCCTGGCGTGCTGCAGTCCAT
>NW_011487112.1:134943-136262 GCF_000754665.1 Bison bison bison | reverse complement strand
GCCTCAGACCTCTCTTATTTTTTAGAATTGCGTGTACATCTGAAATTAACTCAAGGGCTTAATTAAAAGAACTTGGAAAGATGGACAAATATGTGCTGGCATACGCACATTTTTTTCCTGAAGGGCACCCTCCTCCCCCCTGAAGCAAGTCCATCAACAGCACGGATCAGATAGCTGTGCTGGGTCCTGAGCCAGCCCACGCGTGGTATCTTGAAACATCAGCTGTTTATTATTCCTGTGATTTGGTGATGGGAGGCATTGTTGCAACTCTTTCTGCAGAGAGTCCGCCGCATGTGGATGCCTTTGGGAATACGGTTAATGAGAAGGGGGGGCCTTCGTGTTCGCTTTAACTTCCTGTGATGTCTTATGTGTTTCATGCTTTCTTTTATTAAAGAATACAGCAGGAGTCATCTGGGTGATGGGCTCGTGAGCCATTTTTGTTTTCTTTTCTGAAAAGTTTTCCGTTTAGAAAATCATTTGATTCAAAGCAGGTACGAGATAAGGAAGCTAAACTCTTTTCAAGTGTAGGTAGGCATTTGCCAAGTCCATCAACGCTTCGTGATGCAGGAGAGGGCCAGGTGGGTGGTTGCCGTCCCCCGGTCTGCACAGGGTCTTCTTAGCCTCGCTCCTCCCGCTCACGGAGGTGGTAGTCTGGGAGCCTTGCAGGCGAGTCGGTGGGACGCGCTGTACACGCTCAGTTCCTGCCGGGCAGGCTCACCCGTTCCAGTCCGAGTCTGCGGTCTGGGGGGTGAATCGTTTTGTTTCTCTCTGGCTGGATTTCTTGCTTTCCTCGGCCAGTTTCTGGGGACAGGAATGGTCCCTGTTGTGTCTGGACTGGTGGGTAGCCAATCTGTGTCTGACATCGATGTTCCCGTGACCACAGTGGGAGCCCAGTGCCCAAGCGGGCGGGGCGCCCACCTGCTTCCTTTCCAAACACGCCCCATCAGAGGGCAGAGTCACCCGCCATGGAAACAGAATCACTCAGTCCCACCCGGGCCCCCGACCCCCGCCTGCCGTGGAAAGTTGCCCGCAGCCCAGAGCTCCAGGCGGCTCCCTGTCTGGTGGCCTCGTGCCTCCATCGGCCGCCCTGTCCCACCCAGCACGCCCAGCTCAGACCCCGTCACCGCCCCCCAACGCTCTGCAATGAAACACTGCCCGCCCCAAGCCCTCTGCCCTCCCAGGCTGCCCCCCTTTCTTCACCCCTGCCCCCTGCCCTCCCCAGGACCAGCCTGTCACTGCCGAGGGCCTCACTTCCAGCCTGGGAGGAGGACACAGAGGGATGGGGTCGGGGCTGGACGGAGCCCACCCGCCAGCGCCAC
>NW_011487112.1:122130-134624 GCF_000754665.1 Bison bison bison | reverse complement strand
GCCGACATCAGAGTCATAGACTCCAGGGGTTCAGGGCGTGCACTTCTCGTGGGGCTTGAGGGGCCTCCCCTTTGTGTTGAGCAGCTTCTGGTCCACAGAGCCCCTAAAAGAAGGAACATGTGTAAATGTTCCAAGAAGGCACTGTGTAAATGGAAAGAACCCTGACCTTGAGCCCTCCATCTGTCACTGGAGAAGAGACCCCCTTGGAGCAAAGCTGCGTGAACTCCCGGGTTCCCAGAAAACTCGGAGAGCCTGCCCGGCCAGGCAGATACAGATAAGGGACCCGGCCTGGTGGGGACGGCAGCTCCGACGCTCCTGGCCCCCGCTCACCGGCCCCCGAGCTTGTCTGGTGAAAGGCCACACCTGGGGAGGATCTTTTCCAGAGCAAAAGGAGTCCCCACGGAGATCGCTGGGGCCGGTAGGAGGTGCTTCTTCATACGCAGTGCCGAGCGCACAGGCCACACTCGGTGGACCTCTGCCTCCCAGCCCTGGGTTTTCCCACGTCTGAGCAACTATCACAAAAGCACCTCCTTCGACCTGTGGCCGCAGTCCTCAGGAGTCGGGTCACTGCATTGCCTGAGAAATGGACAGCTCTGCGGTGGTTCGTGTTAAGGTGACCAGCTGATTCTGACCCTTGTGAAAAGTCTCCTCTTTTTAATGCTCCCCAAATAAGAAGGGTCCATTCTCACAGCACAGTATTCTGCCGGGCAGCCGGACACATGAGGGACTCAGAGCTGAGCGGTGCTCTGCGCCCTAGAGAAGGACCGGGGACTGCCGCGACGGCGCGCGGAAGCCCGGGCTGCTCGCCGCTCCTGGTCTGCTGCGTGTGGTTTTGCCGTGTGGCCGCTTGCAGGATCTTAGTTTCCCTGCGAGAAATTGAGCCTGGGGCCTTGGCAGTGAAACTCCCAAGTCCTAACCACTGGACTGCTAGGGAACTCTTGTATTTTCTTTAAAGGTGTTAAAAAAAGAAGCTATATATTTTTCATGCAGGAAAACAGCGTGGCGAAAATACAGGGAGAACGGCCGTTTGTGTGTATTTTGGCTTTCTTCCCGCCTTTCTTAGCAACAGCGCGGCAGCAACAAACTTCCTGGAATGTTCCCTTCACAAACGTCCCTGTGCATTTAATCCCACCCGGGAGGCCCCGTTTTCACCTCGGTTTTACAGCTGAACCTGGCTCAGGGGTCTGGGGTGGAGAGTGGGAGTCAGGGGACTCTGCTAAGTGGGGTAAGGATGTGACCTCTTGGCCTTTTGGAGGTGATGCTCGTTGGAGGCTGTGGACCTTGCTGTCCCCTGGCCCCTGCCAGCCTTGGGCCCTGGCTGCGTTGGTGTGACAGCCAGCCCAGTACCAGGGACTTGGCAGGGGGCCCGGGTCCTCTCTTCTGAATGACACTGGACTTAGCCTCTCTCCAGGAGATGCTGCCAAGCTGGGCAGTGTGTCCCCTGCCCCAGGTCCCCGGCAGGCGAAGCAGGCAGGAGCAGGTGCCCCTTTCGGCCAGCCGTGCGCCCTGCCTGGTGGCCCCGTCAGGCTTCCATGCAGCAGTGTGCTGCCCACGCCCTGGGGGACACTGTGCCCATCCTAGGGTGCGGGCGTCCCTTGTCTCAGAGGAAAAGGGTCAAGAAGGCCTGGGCTTAGGTCTTAATGTTAAATTCAAGAAGTAAATATGTTTACTGCTTCAGTTCAGTCGCCCAGTTGTGTCCGACTCTTTGCGACCCCATGAACCACAGCACGCCAGGCCTCCCTGTCCACCACCAACTCCCGGAGTCCACCCAAACCCGTGTCCATCGAGTTGGTGATGCCACCCACCACCTCATCCTCTGTCGTTCACTGCTTCATCTGGGGGAACTCTGAGCTCCTGCCAATTTCACTGAAGAAGGTTCTTGTTGCCGTTTAGGCACTAAGTTGCGTCCGGCTCCTGCGACACCATGGACTGTAGCCCATCAGGCTCCTCTGCTCATGGGATTTCCAGGCAAGAATACTGGAGTGGGCTGCCATTTCCTTCTCCACTGAAGAAGGTGGAATGACTTCTTTTTCTACATTTTATTGAAGTATAGTTGATTTACAATGTTGGGTTTAATTTCTGCTGCCCAGAAAAGGGATTGATAGATATTCTTTTCCACTGTGGTTTTACCCTGGGACATCGAGCATCGTTCCCTGCGGTGTACATGGATGTTGTACATCTACTCTATATTTAACAGTGTGCAGCCACTAACTTGCATCCCACCCTCCTTCTCTGCTCCTGCCTGGGTGGCTTTGGGGCAAATCCCTCCCCACAAGAGAGGTGGACCTAGCTCTCCATCGCAGAGCCCAGAGTCCCTGTGTGGAGGCCTGGTCAGTGCTCCGGGTCTGGGAGGTGCCGCAGCCTGCCTAGGGGGCGGGAGGGCATTCCCACTTGTGCGTTACAGGCGGGGAAGCTGAGCGTCAGAGTCGCTACCAGAGCATCCAGGGACTGTCTGCACGTGGGGCGCCCCCCAGACCCAACCTGGGCCCCCGGGGACGCAGCATCTTGATCTGCTGTTGGAGTTCCAGCAGAGTCCTGTTGGGAGGCTCCCTGGGCGTTTGGTTTGCATCCTGGAAGTGTGTGTGCCTGGGTGTTTTCTCCTCTCGTCCACAAGTTAACATCAGAGAGAAACACCACGCCTGCTTTGGAGGGGGGCCTACTCACCTTTGTGCCTGGACCGGGGCGGGGGCTCACCCACATTTCTCGGTGTGCCCATCGTCCAGTGGGCTTCGTTCGTCCAGCCGGCCCAGTCGTCGGGTCTGAGCCTCACACATACACGTTCCAGGCTGCATTTCCACTCTTTGTGACATTCCTCAGGCCCAGCCGTCTGTGAATTCTTTGATATGAACGTCAGTTAATCATTTCTGACACAGAGCGTGGATCTATTTTGTTCCCAAGACTTGCCCCTCCTGGTATCTGGTTTCGAGCCCCCACCCCACACCTCCTTCCCTTGCAACCAGCATTTGAAATTGAACCCCCATCCGCCTCCCTGATGAGGAATTGTCTGTAGCAGGTTAAAAGGCTGTAGAAATATGAGCACTTCGTGGGGACCAAGCCCTATTGTGTCACAAACAATCCCCATGGGCTGCTCCGGGACCCCTGAATGGAAAAGCCCAGGGAGGGGGTGTTGCTGCCCAGGGAGAAGAAATAGCTGAAGGGAAATAAAAAGGGGCAGACCCCAAGTGACGACTTGGGGCGGGTTCGCCGGGAGCCAGGAACCCGGATCCGCACAGATTTGCAAAGCTGGTTGTTTTGGTCCCCCCGATGCGCAAGGCATCCTTCAGAACTCTTCTCGGGGGTGGGCACGGTGGGCCTGTCCTCACTGGCCCCGATCCCGCCTGCCCGTGGTGGGCTCTGCTCGGGGCAGCCTGTGGGCACTGAGCAGTGTAGTCTGCCCCTTCTTCAGGCCCTGCCGGCTGGCCTGGGCCTCCAGCTCTTGGATCGTATGCTGTGTCCCCTCGGCCCCTGGGTGTCCACGCCAGGCCGCTGTGGGGTGGGGCTCGGGGTGAGAAAAGGGCAGGGATCCCCCGACTGGGATAGCTGCCCCCTGGGGCCAGGCCCCAGGAGGGAATGTCAGGGCTCGGGCCTTTACCTGTCCTGTGCCCGGAGCCCCTCTCGCTTGAGAAGTAAGGTGACTCATGTCCTGCCACGTGGCCCCTTTATTCCTGGCCGTCTTTTTCTCTTGCACAAACTTTAAAAATTCATCTTGAAGATGTGAAGGGGCAGCTCCTTTCGCCTTGCTGTCTGTTCTTTGCTCTGCCCCTCTGTGCCCACAGAGCCTTGCATGCCTTCTCCTCCCCAGCCCCAGTCTCGCCCTGGATGCTCGGGTGAACCGCTCACATCACAGTCCCTCCTGCCAATGCGCGGCTGGCCGTGTGCGCCTGAGCCAGGCGCCGTCGCCGCCTCACGATTGTCCTGATTCCTCCCCCCCACCAGCCATCCAGCCATGCTTTGTCTTCCCTC
Source organism: Bison bison bison (assembly GCF_000754665.1). Classification (NCBI taxonomy): domain Eukaryota; kingdom Metazoa; phylum Chordata; class Mammalia; order Artiodactyla; family Bovidae; genus Bison; species Bison bison. Next base: position 130,661 of record NW_011487112.1, on the reverse strand, counting down.
GACCAAGATGGATGAGCTGAACCCAGATCAGACACCCTTGCTGGGGCCTTTGTTCCTCCCAAACCCCCAAGTCAGGCTGACTGTGTCGACACACACACTTCCCAAGCCTGATGGAGAACGCTCGCTGCTCTTTCTGACTGTAATTGCTTGTGAGTCTCTCTAGGAAGGCTTTGGGATGCAGTTTATCCTTGTTTGACAGGTAGAAAAAACGGGGAAGGTGAATGGTGGGTGTCCATCCAATTTTTTTTTTCTAATTGGGTGAAGTTTACATAAACTTAACCATTTAAAGTGGCATTTAGTGCATTCATGATGCTGTGCAGCCACCACCTTTATCTAGTTCCAAGATATTTCCATCACCCTGAAAGGAAACTCTGTACTCATTACCAGCCCCTCCCAGCCCCCCACCATGCCCTCCCCCTGAAACCACTCCTCTACTTTCCGTGTCTCTGTCTGGACACATCACATAAATTGGGTCACACAAGGCGTGATGTGTGTTGCGTGGCGCAGAAGGCGTCTGTGCCAGGCGTCTCTCACTTCGCGTAATGTCTTGGAGGCTCACCCACATTGTCGCGTATAACAGTATTTCGGTCCTTTTTAATGGCTGAATGATAGTCCATTGAATGGATATACCACATTCCGTTTATCCGTTCACTTGCTGATGGACTTTGGGGTTGTTTTGCCTTTTAGCTGCTGTGAACAGTGCTACTGAGACCTTTTGTGAACAGGTTTTTGTTGAGTCCCTGTGTTCGGTTCTCTGGGGTCTATTCTTAGCAGTGGTTTCCTGGGTCACGTGGGGCCCCAGCTCAGTACTCCCTGAAGTTGCTCAGTCGTGTCTGACTCTTTTCGACCCCATGGACTGTAGCCTACGAGGCTCCTCTGTCCATGGAATTTTCCAGGCAAGAATACTGGAGTGCGTTGCCATATCCTTCTCCAGGGGATCTTCCCGACCCAGGGATCAAACCCACATCTCCTGCATCTCTTCCATTGCAGGCGGGTTCTTTACCACTGAGCCATCGGGGAAGCCCCGGGTCACGTGGCTGCTGTGTTGAACTCTTTGAGGACCCTCGTCCATGTGTTCTGAGTCACTGCAGTTTTGGTTCCTGTTACCCACAGCCTTCCCCCCAGCTCCCTTCTTGTTCTCCTGGCGATCCTGACCACACGTGGACAGTTGGCCTGGGCGTGAGGCTGGCCGGCCTGGCATTCTGCTGGTTCAGGAGTAGCGGCCGTGCTGCGGAGTCGGGCACTGGCCCTGGGATGTCGTGGCTCCTCCCCGAAACCTCCCTGTGCGTCTCTCCTGCTGGTACTCACAGTTCTTACTCTGCGGGTGCTCAGTTCTGTGGTCCAAAGGGCCATCTCTTTTGGCCCAGTGGCTGGTGGATATGGGAGCAGGAATGAAGAAGCAGATGCCAATCCTTGTTTGTTTCCCCCCGCCTTGCTGCTTCAATGAAGTAACGCCAGACTCTGAAATCTGTCTTACCAGTGAAACCTGTCTCACGTCTGTAAGTGCTGCTGTAAATACAAATGCTGATTTTTTTTGTTTTTTGTGTTTTTCTGTCTTTCCGTTTTCCTCCTCGTTTCCGTTTGAAGCCCGTGGCTCTGAGCTGCTGATTATCAGCAGCAGTTTACAACAACCACAGTTGTGTAGACAGCAGGTTCGTTTCACTAGCGCCTCCCAAGTATAAATGCTGTTTATGTCCTTCCCCTGAAAGGCTCACACCCATCCCCAAAAATGTAAATTGCAAGTTGTAAAGATAATACGGGGCTTGCACAGCTGGAGGACGGTTCTTTCCCCGGGATCGCACCTAATATTTAAGCGTCTCATAATAGGCACTTGGACGTGTTCTCTAAAGGGGACTGCTATTACAGAGCGAGAAAACAGGTTATTTTTTTACTTATCTAACTGTTGCTTAACCAAAGGTGAAATCTTTAAAGGAATAGCTTAGCCGACCTTGTGATCTCACCAACTGACGCAGAAGAAAATGGAGAGAATTACGCGCGAGCTGGGCCACCAAGGGCAGGGGCAGTCTTCCTCTGGCTCTACCTGAGAAGGGCTCGAGGGAGGCTCCGGCGTCTCACGTTGACGTCGTCCTGAGGTCCCTGTCGCACAGAGAGGATGGGTATTCCAACGTTAAACCTTCGTCTTGTAGACAGAGAGACAGGTGTAGTGATGGCCTTGTCCGGGTCGGATGGTGGCCAAGGAGGAAGCAGGAGGTTTGGCTGGGGTTGCCAGGTACAGTGACGTAGGCTGTGCAGAGCGCAACTCCAGGGTAAGGCCAGGGCGAGCGAGGCCTCCTGGAGTCACACAGCTCGGCCGCCTGGCTGGGCTCCTGTTACCAGAAACCCCACGTCCTGCCTTTCGGCCCGGCATCCTCAATCAAACGGAGACTTCTTTGTTCCTATTAAAAACTGAAGGTTTGGAGAAAAGGAAACCGAAGGTTTGGAATGAACTGTGTACTTGTTATTTCCCCGTGAAAAGACATCGAAGACGATTCAATTAAATTCTGTTTTTACAACTCCCCATTTCCAATATTATTATAAAGAAGCATCGAATTTCATCATTATAAACTCGACTGGACCCCAGACCTATCACGTGGAGGCCCTGAGCCCTTGCTCTTGGGGTTGATGGACAGTCCCCACTGGGACTGGGAGCAAATGTTCTCTGTGGGGGAGGAAGGAGCCCCCACACATCGTGTGCGGATGGTGAAGCGTGGTGACCCTCTGGGTTAGCCCACACGCCCCCTCAGGAGGCAGCGCTCGTCCAGGCTGTGCAGATGGGGAAGGGGCCCAGGTGCCTGGCCTGGCCCGAGCCTGCCCTCTGCATTTCCGGAACAGTGCCCCTTCCTGTATCACGTGGCTGGTGTGAACGGCGCTGTCTCCCATTAGGAGGAGTCTGAGGGCCATCTGGGTGGGTGTGCTGGGTGTCCTCGAGGGCTGGCCGGTGGGGGACTGGTGAGGAATGCCCAGGATGAGCGGGCTGCCCAGGGAGAGGGAGTCAGTCCTCGGACATGAACCCCAGCCTCCCCGATTGGGGAACGCACTCCTTCCAGAAGTGGGCAGGCTGCCCCCTGTGCAGTGGTCCCAGGGGATTCTTCTAAACAGCCCTGGGCAGGGAGACCAAGTGTGTGAGAACCACGGGGACACCGGGGAACGCGGGGAGCTGGGGAGGACGGTGACTGATCCGGGGCACAGAGGGTGGCTGACCTCGGGCCAGCCAAAGGGGCTGGAGGGTCACCCCCGGGCCAGGAAGAGCATGAGCCCTCGAGGGGTGAGCACCTGGAGTTACCATCCTCCTGGGCCAGATGAGGGGTACCCCGCCGGGTGTGGGAGCACTGACTGTGCAGCCCTCACCCCAGGAACCAGGTCAGGAGGTGCGTGGACATGGTCTGGCCAAGGCGTGGACTCACACGGATATTCAGGAGGGGTCCTGGGGCCCTGGTGTCGGCTGTGGGACGAGACACACAGACTAGGGGGCTGACGGCAGACCGGCCTTCTCCCCGGTCCTGGAGATGGGCATCTGGAGCCAGCTGTGTGCAGGGCCTCCCAAGGGCTGCAGGGCACGCTCCTTTTTGTCTCCGTCAGGGGTGCTGGCGCCCTTGGCTGTGGCAGCGTCACCCGCCTCTGGCTCCATCGTCACACGACGTCTCCCTGGGTGACTGTGTGTGTGAGGGTCTGTCCCGCTGCAGCACGCCCTCAGCCCAACCAGTTACGTCTGCCAGATGCCAGTTTCCAAACAAGGCCACATTCTGGGGTTCTGGGAGGGACGTAAGTTTGGGGGGCTCCCCGTTCACCCAGGACAGGTGGTTTGGAGACTAATTTAAGACCAGGCTAGTTGGGGGGCGTGTGCCGGGGCTGGGGAACCGGTTGGGGGCGCTGGCGGGAGGTCACACTGACGGCTTTCTCGTCCCCCAGCCCAACATCGGCCGCCTGGGCCTGCCCCACGGGCCGTCCGGAGAGAAGGTGGCTGTGGTGACCGTGGACGACTGTGACACGGCCGTGGCCGTGCGCTTCGGCAGCTTTGTCGGGAACTACAGCTGTGCTGCCCAGGGCACTCAGAGCGGCTCCAAGAAGTGAGTGTCCCGGGGGCGGGCCCTGCAGTGCGCCCTGTCCACAGCCACTGCACCAGAGGGGTCGCCCAGGACGGGCCGCAGCGCGGGGCACTCTGGGCCTGGAGTCCTGGCAGTCCCAGTCTGGGGTGAAGTCGCGTTTCATCCCTCATCCCTCGATATGTCAAAGCCTCCCAGAACAGGTCCCCTTAGACTCATCTGCCTAAGCGGTGGCCAGGCCACACCCAGAGTTGTGACGGCCGGCGTGCTGAGCCCAGAAGCCCTTGCCAGCCCTGTCTCCACGGGAGCCCTGGCTTTGTTCCAGAAAGCGCTGGTCCCTGCGATTCAGGTCTGGGTCAGTGAGCCCTCTGTTAGGTCCAAGCGGCTGCATCACCATGTGGATGCCGGGGTCCGTGGGGCCCATCGTAACCCCGGGCAGAGACATGCTGACCTGGATGTTTCCAGTCGAGAGGCAAGAAGGGTCCATGCAGGACTCAACTGGGATTGCTTGGGTGGGATATTCACTAAGCTCTTTGAACCCCACGGTTAGTTGAGCCTAGTCTGCTGGGGCATCTGGTATGAAACGTGCCTGTTTCCTAGGCTCCCCGCCCCCAGCTCTGGTGCAGGCGGGGCGCCCCCGGCTCAGTGATGGGACAGGTGTGCGCCCGCAGAGCCAGGGTTCGTGTTTGCTGTGACCTCCACTCAAGGTCGTTAGGGACCAGAGGCAGGTGGCACCACTGTTCGGCTCTGCGTGTCCTGTTGCCGTGTAGACAGGCCAGGCCAGCGGGCAGGACTCGGGGCGACCACCCGAAACCTCCTGTTGGTCGGGACCTGATGCGAGCGGGGAAACAGGCACGGAACGGCTGAGGGCCAGGGGCGGCCCTGGAAGCAGGATCTGCCGCATGTGTTCCGGCCTCTTGGCCGCCTGCTTCCTTGGCCTGCCCACCTGTTGGATTTACTGCTGCTCAGGGTGACAAGTCGGAGAAGGCAAAGGCACCCCACTCCAGTACTCTTGCCTGGAAAATCCCATGGATGGAGGAGTCTGATAGGCTGCAGTCCATGGGGTCACTAAGAGTTGGACATGACTGAGCGACTTCACTTTCACTTTTCACTTTCATGCATTGGAAAAGGAAATTGCAACCCACTCCAGTGTTCTTGACTGGAGAATCCCAGGGACGGGGGAGCCTGGTGGGCTGCTGTCTATGGGGTCGCATAGAGTCGGACACAACTGAAGCGACTCAGCAGCAGCAGGGTGATGAGTGAGCCTGCAGCCGAGGCAACGGTGACTGTATTGCAACGCCAGGGTGCCCCTCGCCAGCCCGCCATCTCAGCGGTTGACGTTGCCTCCACAGGTCCCTGGACCTGACTGGGCCGCTGCTCCTGGGGGGCGTCCCCAACCTGCCTGAAGACTTCCCGGTGCGGAACCGGCAGTTCGTGGGCTGCATGCGGAACCTGTCCATCGACGGCAGGCACGTGGACATGGCCAGTTTCATCGCCAACAACGGCACCAGGGCAGGTGCGGCGGGGGCATCATGGGGTCGCGGTGGCCAGGCAGGGAGGGCATCCTCCACCTCCTGGGCCCTCAGGCCTGCCACCGACCCAGACCCAGGATCCCAGGTCCCCAGGTGGCCCAGTCGGCTGGCGGGCTGGGCCCGCGGCCCCGGGCCTCCAGACGTGGGCGTTCCATGGCATCTCAGGTCTTAGATCCTGATGGCCCAGAGGGGCCCAGGTCCGCCCACCACCTCTCCAGCTATGTCCACGGGACGCATCTCCCTGCCGCGAGGGTCGGTGCTGAGAGACACGAGTAGACCCCCACCCCACCCCCTCGTGGGTCTCTGCTCCGTCTCGAGCTCTGAGCCCATGCCCTGCGCTCCATCTCCAGGCTGCGCTGCTCAGCGGAACTTCTGCGACGGGACCTGGTGTCAGAACGGGGGCACCTGTGTCAGCGGCTGGAACACATACCTGTGCGAGTGCCCGCTCCGCTTCGGCGGCAAGAACTGCGAGCAAGGTGAGAGCTGGCGTGGTGGGTGCCGGGTGCCCCAGCCTCCCGTGGTACGTGTGTCCCCAGGCCTGGGTCCTGGTGGGGAGCTGGGGGGAGAGGGCAGGCCAGGGCCAGGGCTGCGGGCACCATGGTGCGTGATGTTGGAGCAGAGGCCGGGCACCCAGGATGGGTCTGTAGGACCCAGCCCTTTGCGTGAGCCAGACCAGCGTGGCATGGGGGTGTCCACGAGGGCCAGAGGAGCGGGCGGGGCCTGGGTGAGCCTCCTGGGGGCTGTGTGTCTCCTCACGGGCACCCTGAGCTGCCAGGGGCAGCTCCCCAGGCCCCGCGCCCCCACGCCCCTTCTCACCACCCCGGGGCTCCGCCAGCTGGCCGCCTCCCCACCGGACCGCACACTTCGTGGGCATCAAAGCCTGGGCCTCCCCCCCGACCCCCCCCCTGCTGTTGTAGAAACTGGCAGGTTTTAAATGACTCGTTCATTTTGAGGCAACATGGTGTTAAATAAGAGCAGTGATTTAAAACCACTGACGCTCCTTACAGTCGAGGGGCCTAAAGGGGCAGGCGGAGGCCACACCAGCTTGGACCCTGTCCCTGGGTCTGCCTTACAGTCAAGGGGCCCAAAGGGGCAGACGGAGGCCACACCAGCTTGGACCCTCTCCCTGGGTCTGCCTGGAGGTGTTGTTGGTGTTGTCCAGTCGCTCAATTACGTGCGACTCTTTGCAACCCCGTGGACTGCAGCACGCCAGGTTTGGAGCTGCCCGGAGCCCGTTAGCAAGTTGATGGCCTGGGGAAGTCCTGCCTGTGGCCACCCGCTGGCCCCCAACCCACAGCCTCTCCGTAGAAGGCAGACGCTCCTCACCCCAGCCTGCAGGCCCCGAGGGATGGGCTCGGGATCTCCTGTGGCTGTTTGCGGGCGTGGGGACCACGGCTTCCCTGAGATTCCCTTAAGGAGGTGATGAGCAGAAGTGGGCGGGCCCTGTGATAGGAGGTTCTCAAGGGGAGCAGAGTTCACAGCGCGGGCGAGAGGGTGGAGCTAGCGGGCAGCCCACCTGTGCCGGGCGGTCCATCCTGCTCAGGGCCACAGCGACGGAGCTGAGACGCGTGACGTGGGAGCCGAGATGTTGTGTTACGACTGCAATCCTTGTCCTGGACGCGGTCACTGGTCAGGGCCCCCTGCTTTGTGTCACGAGGCAGCTGACGCCTTTCAAGGCCCCAAAGGTCTGCTTTCCGTGTAGCAGGTGGGCACGGCCCGTGCAGGCCCCATGGCCAGGTTAGGTCCAGCCCCAGCTGAACGCCACGTGCAGGAAGCTGGGGTCGCGGGAGGGGCAGAGGCCCCTGGGGGACACAGCACCATCGGGCCGCCTGCCCTCGGAGTTCCTGTTATGGAGGCTGGGAGCCTGGCTCCGACTGTGCCAGAGCAAACAGCTGCCAGGGCTGGGTTCCTGAGAACAGGAACCAGATGCTGGTGCCCACGGGGCCGAGGCCGCCCCCGTCTGGCATGCCCCGTGCTGCCCAACCTCGTGGGGATGGCCACGGGCCCACCTGGGGACCTGGGCTGAGGCTCTGGGAGCGGCCCTGAAGCCTGTGATATGCAGGGGTCTGGAGGCAGAGATGAAGCGGGGTGGGCTCAGCATCACCCCACCCACCGGTCTGTCTGTCTGGAGGCAGAGATGAAGTGGGGTGGGCTCAGCATCACCCCGCCCACTGGTCTGTCTGTCTGGAGGCAGTGATGAAGTGGGGTGGGCTCAGCATCATCCCGCCCACTGGTCTGTCTGTCTGGAGGCAGAGATGAAGCTGGGTGGGCTCAGCGTCACCCCGCCCACTGGTCTGTCTGGAGACAGAGACAAAGCGGGGTGGGCTCAGCGTCAGGTGTGTGTTGGGGGCGGGGGGCAGGTAGACTAGGCTCTCAGGGGCCCCCACTGAGCCCAAGGGTCCTGGGCTGTCCCGTTCTGCCTGCAAGCCCCTTCCCTTACACAGGCCTGCTTGAGAAGCCCCAGGCCTGAGCCTCACTGTCCAGGAGGGTGGCCTGTGTCCTGGGGGGTGAGAGGAGGTTTCTGCAGGGCCCAGAGTTCCTGGGCTCAGAGGGCAAGTGCTCTAAAGTAGAAGTCTGAGGTCAGTTCTGCATTAAAATAAGAAAGGCCCAGGGTTTCTCCCCTCCCGCTCCCTGGGGCCCTGTCCTGCCCTCTGCTGCTGAAACGGACTCTCAGGGGCCATCTGATGCGGGGAGCCTGTGTCTGTGTCCACAGTCATGCCCCACCCCCAGCGCTTCAGCGGGGAGAGCGTCGTGTCCTGGAGCGACCTGGACATCATCATCTCCGTGCCCTGGTACCTGGGGCTCATGTTCCGGACCAGGAAGGAGGACGGCGTGCTGATGGAGGCCACGGCGGGCGTGTCCTCCCGGCTCCATCTCCAGGTGAGTGGGAGCCCCGTCCCACCCCGGGCGCCTGCAGGACAGCTGTACACCCACGTGAGGCGACCAGAGGCTCCGG
>NW_011487112.1:111850-122030 GCF_000754665.1 Bison bison bison | reverse complement strand
GAAGCCGGGCCTTCCCACTGCCCTCGAGGGGCGCCTGGTCACTTCTCTCTGCCCACGCTGCTGAAGGACCAGGAGAATGTGACCACCCAGCGCCCAGCACCAGATCAGTCAGCCTGTCAACCCTGCTGGGCGGGGGCTGGGGGCGCGGAGCCCAGGGGGAGCCCCTTCTCTTCTCCCACCTGCCCCACCCCCACCTGCCTCGCACGCCTCCCTGTCCCCTCCCCGGTCTCTGCTCAGGTGCGTCTCCCGCGCAGGCGCGTTCAGGTCTCACTGAAGGTGCAGTGTGTGCCTCCCGGGTAATCACGGCCACCATTGTTTTTCCCTTATTAACCAGGAATTGTATCGGTTTACCAGGCGGCCCCAGATGCCAGCTCTGGGCCGGAACACGGCGGGCACTACTCTGCCCGGGGATGGGGTTTCCCTCTGTGGTGGTTTTGCCGTTGGAACAAATTAAATTGGCTGATTCAGGTGACGAGTGGGCGCTCGCAGGCTGTCATTGGCAATGGGGTCTCCGTCGGAAAAAAGTACGCTCTCAATGGAACAACACCCAAAGCCACGAACTCCTGTATTGTCTGAGTAATTAAGGTATGAGTAGCTGATTCAAACATGAAGGGTTTCTGCCAGGAACCGTGGCCAGCGCCTCCCTGTGGAAGCCTGGGTGGCAAACGTGGTGACCTCGGGGCGGCAGGGGGATCTTCCAGACCCCAGAGGCCACCCAGAAGGCCGCCCCAGGGCCATTCCCAAAGACTGGTCAGCTGGGGATTACAGACTACTCTGGGCTGTTTCCACACGACGCTTGTGGAATGCAGGCCCCCCGCGGCCCGTGTGCTCTGGGGCGGTCTCCGCGGTGTTCCCAGCCTCCGCAGCGGCCCAGACAAGGCACAGAGTCGTCCTGCAGCCGGAACAATTTGGCTGATTGCTCTTAGGCGCCCTAAATCCACCTCCATTGTCAAGTGGGAATCACCTGGCTGCTGCTAAATGCCCTCCTAAATCCGGCGACAGACCTCAGGTGGCAAGCAGCTACTCCCAGTGCCCTGGGATCATTCTGCAGGCGCTGCTTTTGTTTGTGGTGGTACGTCATTTCATCATGGAGCTGCTGGCTTCGGGGCTTTGTTAGCGAGGACAGCGAGAGAGAATGGCAGGGCAAGTTTAATGAGTTGACTGGGGCTTCTGCGAAACGAAGGGAAACGAAATATAAAAAGGTGAAAAACTGCCTTCTTCCGTTGACTCTCAGTTAAGACTGAAAAGTGAAATACATTACTAGCTGCGTTGTCTTTATAATCAGCTAAACACATTTTCTGTTTTCCGTCAAGATTTCTTCTTTGACCCTTCGGGTATTGGTAAGCAGCTCTCTCAGTTAGCAGACAGGTGGCGTTTTTAGCCGTTTTGTTATTGTTTCCAGCGTAACCGCAGGACAGAGAACGTTCGCCGTGTGATTTCGGACCTTTGAGACGTGCTGAGACTTGCTTGTGAGCCCCGCGTTTGGTGATTTTTGTCGATGTTCTACCTACGCTTGGAAAAAACACGTGTTCACCGCAGTCGAGTTCTGTAGCGTTCTGTCTGTCAAGTAGGTGGCGTGTGTTCACGGCGCGTTCACATTTTTCCGTCCTTGTTGCTTTAGGGAGTTTACTCAGCTGCTGAGAGAGGTGCGTTAATCTCCAGCCTCGACTGTGGCTCATCTCTGAGCCCCTCTGGACCTGTCCGCTCCTGCTTTGTGGATCTGGAGGCTCCGTTGTTGTTCTGGTTGTCACTGTTCAGTTGCCCAGTCATGTCCGACTCTGTGACCTCATGGACTGCAGCCCGCCCGGCTCCCTGTCCCTCACCATCTCCCGAGGTTTGCCCAAGCTTACTTCCGTTGCCTCGGCGATGCCATCCAGCCATCTCATCCTCTGATGCCCTCTTCTCCTGCCCTCAGTCTTTCCCAGCATCAGGGACTTTTCCAGTGAACCAGCTGTTCGCATCAGATGGCCAAGATACTGGAGTTTCAGCTTCAGCATCAGTCCTTCCAACCGGTATTCAGGGTTGATTTCCCTTAAGGTTGGTTTGATCTCCCTGCTGTCCAGGGGACTCTCAGGAGTCTTCTCCAGCACCGTGGTTCGAAGGCATCAATTCTTTGGCATTTTGCCTTCTTTATGGTCCAGCTCTCACAGCCGTATGTGACCGCTAGAAGACCTTAGCCTTGACTAGACGGACCTTTGTCGGCAGAGTAACGTCTCTGCTTTCCAACACACTGCCTAGGTTTGTCATCGCTTTCCTGCCAAGAAACAGTCGTCTTCTGATTTCATGGCTGCAGTCACCATCCACAGTGAGTTTAGAGACAAGAGGAAATATGTCACTGCTTCCACCTTTTCCCCTTCTTTCTGCCATGAACTAATGGGGCCGGATGCCATGATCTTAGTTTTTTCAATATTTAGTATTAAGCTGGCTTTTTCTCTCTCCTCCTTCACCCTCATCAAGAGGCTCTTCAGTTCCTCTTCACTTTCTGCCGTTAGCATGGTATCGTCAGCATGTCTGAGGTTGATGTTTCTCCTGCCTATCTTGATTCCAGCTTGTTACTCACCCAGCCCGGCATTTCTCACAATGTGCTCAGCATGGAGGTTAAACAAACAGGGTGGGAGCAGACGGGCCTGTGGTGCTCCTTTCTCAATCTTGAACCAGTCAGTTGTTCCACACGGGGTTCTGTTGTTTGTCAGGAGGCGGGTAAGATGGTCTGGTATTCCCGTCTCTTTAAGAGCTTTCCAGTTTGTTGTGATCCACACAGTCAAAGGCTTTAGTGCAGTCGATGAAACAGAGGTAGATGTTTTTCTGGAACTCCCTAGCTTTCTCTATAATCCAGTGAATGTTGGCAGTCTGAGCTCTGGTTCCTCTTCCTTTTCTAAACCCAGCTTGGAAGTTCTTGGTTCACATAAGGCTGAAGCCTAGCATGCAGGATTTTAAGCATGACCTCACTAGCGTGGGAGATGAGTGTAAGTGTCCAGTGTTCAGTACTGCCCTCCTTGGGAACTGGGGTGAGGACTGGTCTTTCCCAGTCCTGTGGCCACTGCAGGGTCTTGCAGATTTGCTGACACATTGAATGCAACACCTTGATGGCATCACGCTTTAGGGTTTTGAGTAGTTCTGCTGGAATTCCATCGCATCCGCTAGCTTTATTAGCAGCAGGGCTTCCTGAGGCCCATGTGACTTCGCTTTCTAGAATGTCTGGCTCTGGGTAATGTGATTAGGCAACGTTATTAGGTGCATACAATTTTAGGATTGTTTTATCTTTCTGGAATATTGACTCTGTTATCACGATGAAAATCCTCTTTATTTTCATAATTATTTTTGCCTTAGAATATACTTTGTCTCCTGTTAATATAGCTGTGCTTAGCTTTTGCTGGTGTTTCTGTGATGTATCTTTTTCTATCTTTCTCCTTTCAACATTTCTGTTTCCTCGTATTTCAGGTTCCTTATATTCAGCAGTGCACTAACAGTGTTTTTTTTTTAATATGCTCTGTATGTAATTTGAAGTTAGGTTCGTTACAACACTGTGTTTTTAGATTTCTAACATGTATTTTTGGAAGTGTAGTTGATTTACAGTCTTAAAGTATTTAAACATGGTAGCTTGAGTCTTATGAAACAAGGAATAATTATATCCAGAAATAAGTCTACTGGTACCTGAATCAGTCTCCTTGAAAGCTCTGTGGTTCCCATTACTGTTTTCACGTCTGTGTCTGATGGTTCTCTCATCTGGATTCCCAAGAGTCTGTTTTAAGACACCGTCCTCTCTCCTGGCGTTCTTGGTTATTTTTGATTGAATACTGGACATCATGTTGACAAGCAAGAGGCAGTTTGAAACAAGGATGGTGGTGTCATTATCCCCTGTGTTTGCTTCTGGTTGCAGCCCTCACCCTGGGCAGGCTCAGAATTCCACTTCCTCTCCTCCCAGCCGCACAGGCCAAGAAAGCTTCGCACAGCTCTCAGCCTCATCGGTTCCTCCCAGAGCCGTCTGGCAGCCGTGCGGCAGGGCCGAGCGCGTCCCTGCAGACCCCCACCCTCTGCCTGGCTGTGCTTCTGTGACTTGCAGTGCCTTGGGTCACTCTGGTGCCTTGGACAGCCGTGCGTTAAGATTCTGCCTCATTTTCCCGGGTGTGCTCAGGAGGCGGGCTGGTCCAAACTGCCCAGTCCTTCACTGGAGAAAGGGAACCATGATCTCAGCGTTGCCCCAGCTACGTTCTCTCAAAACACGAACGTCTTAGGCCGGTTACCACGCTGACTTCTGTCTTTTCATACATATATTTGAACATGGTGGCCTGAATCTTGTCCCATAAAATGAAACATTTACATCCAAAAATAGCCCAGTAGTCAACAGAACCTGTGATTGTCCCGATACCTAAGTCCAGGGGGCTTCGTCTTACTTGATCTCTGCCAATATTTGACGCTTCTTACCGTATAAGAGGGGCTTCCCTGGTGGCTCAGCTGGTAAAGAATCCGCCTGCAATGCAGGAGACCCTGGTTTGATTCCTGGGTCGGGAAGATCTGCTGGAGAAGGGATAGGCTACCCACTCCAGTATTCTTGGGCTTCCCTCACAGCTCAGTTGGTAAAGAATCTGCCTGCAATGCAGGAGACCTGGGTTCGATCCCTGGGTTGGAAGGATCCCCTGGAGAAGGGAATGGCTACCCACTCCAGTATTCTGGCCTGGAGAATTAGGGTCGCAAAGAGTCGGGCACGACTGAGTGACTTTCACTTCACTTCACTTCATCATAGAAGAAAGCATGTGATTCTGGAACATGTGACAGGCAACAACAAATTAGACTTTGCCCAATTTTTATGTTCATCTTTAACTCGGTGCCCCACGGTAAGTCTGTCTGCATGGCTTTGTTCCTTAAGTGACTGCGATGTGGTTTGTATCTTGTCATCACTGCCTCAGTCCCCAGTGGAGCTCTTCCCGTCCTGCAGATCCTGAACAACCACGTCCAGTTCGAGGTGTCCCACGGCGCCTCGGACGTGGTGTCCATGCAGCTGTCCAGGTCACGCGTGACCGACGGGGAGTGGCACCACCTGCTGATAGAACTGAAGAGCGCCACGGAGGGCAAAGACATCAAGTACCTGGCCGTCATGACCCTGGACTACGGCATGGACCAGGTGAGTGGGCCTGTGGGAACGCAGGGGGACCCCGCCAGGTGCCAGGTGCTTGTGGATTTGGAGGAGTGCTTTCTGGGCTCCCCTGAACTCGGGTCCGATGTTCCTCCTTCTGCTGGGGTCCCGGGAGCCTGCACCTCATCCCTGCCTAGACGGTTTCTTGTAGCAAAGCTGGCTTGAGCCACAGCCGTTCTGTGCTGTGCGTCTGGGGTACACAGATGGATCTGGTGGGGGCACATGACCGAGGTGCCGGAGGGGCTGTGGGCCCCCGGAGAGACACACCTGTTGCAGCTGGGCAGGTGGCATGCCAGGCAGGTGACTCAGAGAACGCTGGATCTGCAGGGTGTGAGCCAGGTGACCGGAGGCATGTCAGGGGACCCCCACACACTGGAGGGGCTTCCCTGTGCTTCCTAAGAGCTCTTGGAGTCCAGGCTCTTCCCGCACCTGGCTCTCGGAGTGAATAGCTGCCGTGTTCTGAGCTTGAGGATCCGGCTGAGACTTCCTTAGGTTCCTGCCACCACGGACGGGTTTTACTTTTTTTTAGTTTATCGAACTTTCTTATGCAGTGGCTCATTGGCGGTGCCCATGACAAGTGGGAGGGTGGCCCATGTTCCCCCAGCCGTCCACCTTGGCCGGGTTGGGACACAGACACGTGTCCCCCGGCTGGTTCCCGCACCCCGCCATCTCATGCACGAACAGCTGTGGTCTCCACGGAAATGGCTGCGTGGCCCCCTGTGTGAGGCAGGGACGGCCCCCAGGCTGAGGGGAGCGCCCGGCGTGGCTGGGTTGCAGTCTCTGAGCACGCGCTTCCTAGCCAGGTGTCTGCAGGCGGTGGCCCAGCCCCTCTCTTTGCACAGGACACGGTGCAGATCGGGAACCAGCTTCCCGGGCTGCGGATGAGGAGCCTCATCGTGGGGGGCGTGTCTGAAGACAAGGTGTCCGTGCGTCGCGGCTTCCGGGGCTGCATGCAGGTACCCCGCGTGCGCGCCCTCCCCGACCCCCACCCTGGGCCTCCACGGCGGGCTCAGGGCGGCCGGCACCGCCGTGGGTGTCATGATCGTCCTGCTGGTTTTCAGCAAACGAGTTCACTTGTCTAATCGCCCACCCAACTTGAACACATCGTGTTTCCCACTTACGGCCCCCCTCCTCCCTGCCTCCCCTCGAGTTCTGCACCGCCCTCCCAGCCACCCCCTCTTCACCTGCAGCCCTGCCTTCATGTCCCGTCCAGAGCCTCCCTCTGGCCGCCTGCAGCAGCCCCCATCCTCACCTGGACGGGCCCCACGCCCATCCCCTAGACCAGGTGTGCTGGCAGCAGCCTGAGGGAGCCGTTCATAACGATGTTCCGCTCATGTCCACCCGCCCCCAGCCTCCCACTGCGGGCGACAGTCCTTCGTGCCTGCCCTGCGCTCTTGCGCCTCCGTGATCTGGCCTCATGGTGCTTTGCACGGTGCCTCGACTCCGGACACCCTCTGCACAGCCCCCGGCTTCTCCCAGGAGCCGCCCTGCCCTCCGTCTCCAGCAGCTGTTCTGCTTCCTGCTTCCTCCGTGACCCTCACCATGGAATTATCAGAACATGGAATTAGTCCGTCTCCATCCCAGATGGCCTAAACCCCGTCCTGGGGTCCACACCTGGGGAGGGGCGGCAGTGCGTGCATCCTGGCCTCACTTTTGCAATAAGGGACCCCTGGCTCCCTTTTGGGGATTCCTCCAGCCCCGAGGGACTGACTCTGGGCCCCCCTTTCTGAAACGCAGGGAGTGAGAATGGGGGAGACGGCCACCAACATCGCCACGCTGAACATGAACGACGCCCTCAAGGTCAGGGTGAAGGACGGCTGTGAGGTGGAGGACCCCTGCTCCTCCGGCCCCTGCCCTCCCCACAGCCGCTGCCGCAACACCTGGGGTGGCTACGCCTGCGTCTGTGACAGAGGTGGGCACCTGCCGGCCGCGGGGGGCGGCGCCTTCCGTGCTTTAACCCGCCCCGCACGCCGAGCCGGGCGCTGGTCCCCCAGCAGCTCTCTGCCGGCGTGTGGTGCCGGAGCTGTGTTTCGTAACTGAGGAGGGGCCCCTGTGCTGTCTCTTCACCTGGGGGCAGGGACACTCCCGCTGTACCCTCCGGGCACACTGACACGAGGGAGCGGTAGTGAAAGGCACACGCTTGAGAATAACATGTTGGGTGCTCGCCTCTGACTGTCGAGGTGATGCTTGGCTGATACCGTCAGCTCCCCCAGCCTCCCACCCTCCCCAGGCAGCCTGGGAGGCCCTCTCCTCCGTGTTTCCAGGTTGGACCCCCTGAGTGTCCGTGCTTCCCGTGATTCCAAGGGCCTCTTCAGCTTTCCTCCGCAGAGCAGCCTGGAAAGGGGGTCTCGGGGCAGCCGCAGATTGCAAACACAGGCTCACGCAGAGGGTCTCTCCCCACCCATCCCCCCTCGCGGAACAAGGACCTGCGGTGTGAGAGGCGTGTCCTGGGGTGGGGTAACACTGGCCTGTCCCCGCAGGGTACTTTGGGAAGAGGTGTGTGGATGCGTGTCACATGAACCCCTGCAGGCACGCGGCGGCTTGCGTGCACAGCCCCGACTCCCCGCGCGGCTACGTGTGCGAGTGCGGGTCCAGCCACTACGGGCAGTACTGCGAGAACAGGTGAGTGCCGCCCCCGCCGGCGGGCCCGTGCACTGCCCCCGCTCCCGACCTGCTCTCTCCTCTCTGTTACTGAACCCCAAGTAGGCGAGGTACCTTTTGATCACCTCCATCTGATTCCCCCTTCATCACCACTCGGTGAGTTTACAATAGCTTCATTACGGCATTTAAAAGCCTCCCCAGGTGGCTCAGTGGTAACGAATCTGCCTGCGAGGCAGGAGACACGGGACATGTGGGTTCAATCCCTGGGTCGGGAAGATCCCCTGGAGGAGGAAATGGCAGCCCACTCCAGTATTCTTGCCTGGAGAATCCCATGGACAGAAGAGCCTGGCGGGTTACAGTCCATGGAGTCACAGAGTGTCAGACACGACTAAGCGACTGAACAGCAACATATGGTTCTGGATAACAAGGACGTGTCTTTTAATTTGGCGTGAAATAAATGAGAATCCAACCGGGCATCTCTCACCAACCCCTACTGAGCTTGTCTCCACCCAAATGCACAGCAGAGCTGCCCAGCCTGCCGGGTGATGGTGGGATGGAGTCAGGGAGGCTGAAGGGAGGGGCATCTCCAGGGGGTGTTCCGGGGGGGACGCCAGAGGGCAGAGCCAGCGAGCAGTGATGGCATGAGGCCTGTCTAAGGAGCTCAGAGGGTCAGCCAGTCCCGGGCAGGGCTGGCACATGCTGTCCCAGGCAGCTTCTGGACCGGGGAGACTCCCAGGCCTGAGTGGAGGGCCTGCCCGCAAACTGGGAACAGAGCTCAGATTTGTGGAGGCCACAGGGGCCCCACAGAAAGCCATGGGGGGATCAAGACTGGGTGTCAGAGAGCCTCCGACTCTGGGGTGGAATGTGGCTCAAGCAGGTGGAAGCCAGACGCCAGGGCACCGGCTGGGAGGCCGTGTGGCGTCCCTGAGGCCTGGCGTTGCCCGTAGCGCAGGGCTGAGGAGGCAGGGGGAAGGGGTCCCCCCTGCAGATCCGTCAACACCAGACTGGAGCTCCACCCCTGTCCCGGCCGTTTGTATTCCCCTAGTGTGTACACAGTCAGCACTTAATAATTGCTGGTGAGGTGAACAGGTGAGAAGGAGGGATTGACGCTGGTGGCGGGCGAATGGAAAGCCGTCAGCCAGGGTACTAAACGTAGGGCAGGGTTTCATTTTGTGGAGCCTGAAGGGCACGCGTGTTGGGTGGCGCCGGGCCACGGAGAGCCAGCCTGGCATGAGGGTGGCTGTCACCCACTCCGTGGGCCAGGCGTCCTGGTGGGGGGCGCTGGGCAGTGTGACGCGGGAGGCTGGGTCAGGGCGTCACCAGTGTCTTCCAGACCTGGGCCCCTGAAGGCTGGGCCTGGCACGTGAGAGGCTAAGGGCTTCCGTGGAGGCAGCAGGGGGAAGCGGACCACTCGGGCGGGGGGTGCCCAGATCCAGGCCAGTTGGGGCCCAGGCCGCCAACATCCCTCTGGTGCCACAAAGGGCAGTTACGTACCTTCCACCCACTATCTGATGTCCCAACAGAATCGACCTTCCGTGCCCCCGAGGCTGGTGGGGGAACCCCGTATGCGGGCCTTGCCACTGTGCGGTCAGCAAAGGCTTCGACGCCGACTGCAACAAGACCAGCGGGCAGTGCCAGTGCAAGGTGAGGCCCGCAGGCCGTGGGGACCCAGGGGAGGGAGGCGCAGGCACCACGCCTGCCTGGACAAGAGCACGCGACTTAGGTGTTCATGGCATTCACCCTCAGCACCCCAGGCCTGCTGGCTCAGCCCACCCGGGGTCATCGGAAGCTGAGACATTTCTGTGCGTTTGGCTCATCTTCAGCACCAGCCATGGTTCTCCCCGGTTGGCCGTTTTTCTGGTCTTTTATCGAACCACCCAACAATGACCCCCATTGAAAATATGAGGGACTTTCCTGGTGGCTCGGGACTTTCCTGGCATTCCGGTGGCTAAGACTTAGCCTTTCAGTGCAGGCGGTGTGGGTTCAATCCCTGGTCAGGGAACTAAGATCCCGCGTGCCTCATGGCCAGAAAGCCAAAACATACAACAGAAGCAATGTTGTAACAAATTCAGTAAAGACTGAAAAATGGCCCACATAAAACATTTTTTAAAAATGTAAAAATAAATATGGAAAGCGTTGCCCACTCCCCCCATCTTGGATACCTGTCGCCCTCATGCACGGCCTGTTCTCAGCCCAAATCACATGGAAACCCGGCCCCCTTGGCCTCCTGGAAAACACCATGTACCTTCAGAATATTGTGTCAATAATCGCCATGAGCTGCCAGTAACTTGAATCCCAAAGGGAAGGTCTGTCTGTAACAGTAGCTGCTCAGAGGGACACGCAGTCTGCTGGCTGAGCTTGCTGACCCAGGAAGGGACCCTGTCCTCACGGTGCTCTCTGCAGCCCCAGCGCTGTCTGACATCCGCGTGTTGCTTGGGGTCTGAA
>NW_011487112.1:110958-111750 GCF_000754665.1 Bison bison bison | reverse complement strand
TGGGGTCTGAAGAATCACGAGGGCCCAGCAGAGCAGGACCACGCACGCAAGCCACGTGGTGGTGGATGGGGTCGTAGCCTCAGTGGGGGGCAGGGCAGAGGGAAAGAGGGTACTTGGGGAGAACGTGCCTAGGTTTTTCTTTTTTTTTTTTCATAAAAAGTTATTGCAAATGCAGAAAGAACTATGAATGTTGACAGTGACATCCATGTCCCCTCCCAGGGTGGCTGCTCACGTGTAGCGTCCCCTCTAGGCCCTGGAGGACATGTGGTTGGAACCCCCAGGGGACAGTTCCGTGTCCCTGTCTGACACGGAAGCCTGTGTCACTGTGTCCTGGGCTGCCAGTTGCCCAAGTCACCGCCTGTCCCAGTTTCCAGCTGGCGACCCGTGGGCCTCGGGGGACCGAGTGGCCCGGCAAAGGCACTGTGGCCCGTGAACCACCCAGCTGGGCGTCAGTCCAGGACTTTCCAAAACTGAAGCCTGTGTTCTTGACCATCACCCTGACCTGTCTGATGACAGATGTTCAGACGGCTTCTAATTTCTTACAATTTAAAAAAACAAAGCACAAAGCTCCCATCTGCCACCCTGGTGCCCCCTTGCACAGATCGCCACTGAGTCTCTGATCCTCTTGAGGACAGAAGCTGGCCCACAGTAAGCACTTGCTGAGATGTGAAGACACCCCTGCCCCGTCCAGCGAGGGGGCCCCAGGCACCGTCCGTCTGGACGCCGTGGGTGGACGGCAGCCGTGAGGCCGGCCGGCCGGGCTGGAACCCTGACGTCACTCAGGACACGTGC
>NW_011487112.1:106835-110522 GCF_000754665.1 Bison bison bison | reverse complement strand
TGGGGGGCGTGTGTGTGTGCACGCGTGCGCTGCGCTCTCCTGGGGTTGGGGGGGCTGTGTGTGTGCACGCGTGCGCTGCGCTCTCCTGGGGCGTGGGGGGCGCCTGACAGCCTCGTGATCCAGTTGTGTCTGCCTGGCTTTCTATGGCTGGTGCTCCAGGCAGCGTGGGTCAGAGCCTGTGTCCCCCTCCCCGAGTCTCACCCCCATGGTGGAGGCGTGCGGGGTCCGGTTCTCGGTGGGGCTGGGCTCCCTTCCGGGAGGAGCGTGCAGGGAGCACCGCACACTCATGTGCCAGGCTGAGCGCCTCCCCTCTGTCCCCAGTGATCTACAACGGATGCCCCAGAGCGTTTGAGGCTGGCATATGGTGGCCACAGACCAAGTTCGGGCAGCCAGCCGCAGTGCCGTGCCCCAAAGGGTCCGTGGGTAAGTACCACGGGGTGTGGCCTGTGGCATCAGTTCCAGACAGGACAGTCAATGGTGTGGGGCTCGAGGGAGGGCTGGCCAAGGCATCGGAGCTCACTGGATGTTCCGTGTTGAAAGAGTTCCTTTACCCAAAGTGCCAGGGTAATAAGAACTTCTTGGTCCATTGTAAACAGCAAAACCTGGAAAGAGCACAGGAAAACGTGAAGAGCACCGCGGCGGGAGGGTGGGGTCTCTTGGTAAGATGGGGGTGATGCCTGCGCCCGCGCCTCCAGGGGCCTGGAAGGTCCAGTGAGACGACGCAGGGAGCGCCAGCCCCAGGCGGGGTCCAGGCGGGCCTGCAGTGCACATGGACACGGTGGGCGCTCCAGAGACCACCCAGCCGATTTATCTTTTCACGGACTTGCTCAGCTGCCCACCCAGGGTAACTGAGCGGCCCAGGTCAATTGTAAGGTTGCGAATGTAGGGCAGATGTGGGCACGGCCCCAGACCTGAGGGAAGAGCTGTGTCGGCTTCATGGCTGCAGCACCCTGGGCCCTGGGCAGCCAGGGGTTGGTTCACAAGTCAGCTCTCAGGCTGGACGGGTCCTTCTCTGCTCCCTAGGAAACGCGGTCCGGCACTGCAGCGGGGAGAAGGGCTGGCTGCCCCCGGAGCTCTTTAACTGCACCACCGTCTCCTTCATCGACCTCAAAGCCATGGTAGGCTGCGCCCTGGGGACACGCGGGAGGGTGCTGGGCGTCCAGACCCCGGGATCGCGTGGGCCCAGGCTGGCCCTTGGAGGCCGTCTCCGCCTCCCTTTCCAGGTCTCAGCCCGCGCCTGGGTCTGCAGACTCGGGGCCCCCGGGTTTGGGCCCCCCGCCCACAGCTGCCCACACCCTGCCCTGTCCCTCGTCCACCTGGGCTCTTTCTCCAGGTGCTTTTGAGCCTGACACACCCTCCTTTTGTGTGCCATGGCCATCTGGGAGTCTGGGGGTTTTTAAAGTTCTTTCCTGAGAAGGGGGTTTCCACTGGAAAGCGACGGGCCCTGCGTCCTGGGAAGGGCCCAGGGCCGATGTGGCGCTTGCTTCCTGACCCAGAACGAGAAGCTGAGCCGGAACGAGACGCAGATGGACGGGGAGCGGTCCCTGCGGCTGGCCCGGGCGCTGCGCAACGCCACGCAGCACGTGGCCACGCTCTTCGGCAACGACGTGCGGACGGCCTACCAGCTGCTGGGCCGTGTCCTGCTGCACGAGAGCAGCCAGCAGGGCTTCGAGCTGGCGGCCACGCGGGATGCCGACTTCCACGAGGTAGGAGGGTGGCAGGCGCGGGGCCCTCAGCCCCACACATCTGGGGTCCAGGTGGGGCTGTGACCGGCAGGCGTGTCCAGTGTCCTCGGGGCAAGACCCCACTTTCCCCATGTGAGCTCAGGCCCGTTTAGTGACTGGAAAGGGGACTCCTGAGGGTTAGGAGCATCACGGAAAAGGAGCAGGCCTGACGGGGAAGAGCAGGATGCCGCGCGCACCAGCGTTCGGGGTGGTCTACCTGAGTCAGCCCGCTGACTGCCACACTCATCCTCTGTGGAGCCCACTGTTGCCCAGCTTTACAGTTAAGGAATCTGAGGCCCAGGGGCCCAGGGCACGCAGCCTGTGAGAGGCCCCTGAGCTCCCGATCTCGGGTGGCCTGGCGTCTCCCGCCCTAGAGACAGCCATGCATCGTGTTTAAGTGATCGGTCCCTACAAAGCATCTGTTGAAAATAACCAGTGAGGAGATGCGTTCACTAGCTTATAAACTGCTCTTGTGTTGGCGGGTGGCTGGCATTGCCCCATGTTTCTGCTTCACTCCTAAGGCCTCCTGGTCCATGCAGAGCCCCCGGGGACCCTCTCCAACCACTCAGAGCCCCCGGGGAACCTTCCTGTCCATGCTGACCACCCCCAACCCTGGGAACCTCCATGCAGAGTCCTCAGGGCCTCAGAAAGTCCTGTCACCCGCATTTCAATCCGGGCCTGAGGGTTTGGGCCAAGGGAGTTTTGTTCCCGTTTCCAATTGTTTGCAGACAGAAGTTTCTCATCCTGCCTTCAGCCTGGGTTGTGGCCCCCTGAGTCCCAGTGACACCCCCGTGTCCTCACCACGCTGCCCCCTGTTCATTTGCAGTGTTCGGGGAGGGGCATCACCTGAACCGGAGTGCACCGGGCATCCTGGGCTGCCTCCCTGCGGGCTCAGCAGTGGCCAGGGTCCCCACGCCCGGGTCTCCTGGTGGGGTGGGGGTTGCCGATGTGACCGGGGGGCGTCTCTGCCTGCCTCTCCCCTTTGCATCTCGGGGGGAAGCCCTGCAAGGATTCCCCGACCATGGAGGTTACACTCCAGTGCCTGTCCCCATCTCTGACCGTCTGGGCCCAGCCTTGTCCCGAAGGCTCCCCAGAGCCCAGGCCCTGTCTTGTCAATCAGGCTCCTGCGGGCTGGCCGCACGTAAGCTGAGCACCGTCTGTCCGTCTGTCTGTCCGAGCAGGATGTCGTCCAGGCGGGCAGCGCCCTCCTAGCCCCGGCCACCAGGGCCGCCTGGGAGCAGATCCAGCGCAGCGAGCCCGGCACCGCTCAGCTGCTGCGGCGCTTCGAGGCCTACTTCAGCAACGTGGCCCGGAACCTGCGGAGGACGTACCTGCGGCCCTTCGTCATCGTCACGGCCAACATGGGTGAGGCCACGGCCCAGCGCGGGTGGGGGACCCCCAGGGCCCGTCTGCAGTGCCACCCACCTTGGCCACGTGTCGGGGAAGGGTCGACGCGGGGAGGATCTTGGTGGTCCGCAGGCCTTCCAGACCTGGGGGTGGGGCTGCCCAGGGAGGCGGGCTCGAGGGTCTGGCCATAGGTCCAGCCTCCAGCCTCCAGCCTCATGCAGAGGCTCAGACCCCAGAGGGGCAGGGACAGGCCGCTGGTAGTAGGCGCAAGGGAATGCCACCCCCCATACCCACCGCGCCGGGCTGGGGGCTGAGCCGTCCGCACAGCGAACGCCTGTGGACCAAGTCGCCTCAGGGACCCAGGACGTGCTATTCTGGGTTCGGGGCTTAAACAGTTGGCTTCCTTCCTGGGGAGGAGGCCCTGATGTAGGGCCAGCCCCACCCGCCCAGACAGGGAGACGCTGGAGGGTGCCGTCTTGGATGCGGGGCTGCTGGTCTCCCTCCTGTGTTTATTAAGCTCCCCCGTGGGGCCTCAGGTGGGACCCCAGCACTGCCCCTTCCCTGGGAGTTGCCCCTTAATTTCCGGGATCATCCGTCTCCAGAGGGCTGAGCCTTT
>NW_011487112.1:95132-106700 GCF_000754665.1 Bison bison bison | reverse complement strand
AGAGGGCTGAGCCTTTAACCCAGAGCTGGCGTGGACCCTCGGGCTCATGGGGAGGGGCCTCACTGATGACCAGATGCTCACGCTGAGCTCACCTGAGCCTGGGACACTGGGGTGGAGGAGAGCGGGGGATGCTGTCGTCACTGGGGCAGGAGGGAAGGGTGAGCGCCCGGGGTCCCTGCCTCCGTCTGTGGAGAGGATCTGGCAGAGCCGGCCTGCAGATTCCCGGGGCAGACAGGACTCGGGCACCCGAGGGGTATCCGGTGCAGCCGCTGCCCCCCAGCCCCTTCGAGAGGCCGGTCCCGGCCAAGCCTCTGCCCGCACACCCTCCAGCGTCCACCCCGATGCTCTGGGGTTGGGACCCTCCCCCTGCCCTGGCCCGAGAGCGTCCTCCTGGGTGCTGCTTGTGCTGGGGCCAGCCGTCCACCTTCCCAGCCCTTGGGGCCAGCTGCCCCTGCCTCCCGCGTTCCAGGGCTCCCGCTGCCCCTGACCCTGACTGCCAGGGTGGGAGCACCCCCCCTTTGCTGTGCAGTGACTTCGGGGTACCCTTCACAGAGCGGGTGTTGAATCAAACAGCTCAGCAGCATGACCTGGGGGTTCTCCCTGGAGCCTGCAGGGGTGACCATCGGCAGGGACATGGCTGGAGGGAAATGACACTCCTGTGGGGGGGTGAGGGCACCCCTCCTAAAGCTCCCCAGGTCCTCAGGCCCCCGGCTGTCTGATTCAGCCAGAAGTGGGCGTTGGTTCTGTTCAAAGGGGATGGTGACCAGGGACAACCCTTCTGAGCCGTTCGAAAGCATCAGCGGTCCGGTCGGGCTCTCCACGGGGGGCGGGGGTCAGGGGCCGTGTGTGATGGGGCCCCCCGTCCCCCCCAGTTCTTGCCGTCGACGTCTTCGACAAGCTGAACTTCACGGGAGCCCGCATGCCGCGGCTCGAGCACCTCCGGGGCGAGGTCCCCAGAGACCTGGAGTCCTCGGTCTTCTTCTCAGAGGACTTCTTCAAACCAGCGGAGCGGAAAGGTAAGGCTGATGGGACGTGGGGGCTCCCCCGGGGGGCCTGCAGTGGGGGCAGGAGAGGGGGCTCAGCCTGCCGTGGCCCCCGCCCTCTGCCCTGCACCCTGCAGCCTGGCGTTTGCCGGCCCAGAGGGAAAGGCAGCCACGGGGGTGCCTTACGAAATTGGGCTGGTTTATAACTTGGTGATGGAGTGAACACCCACACTGTGTGTGAGCCAGTCCTCCTTGTGCAGTGAAACACTGCCTCTCCATGGATGTGAAACTTTAGACTCTTCCCCGACCCCCCAAAACCCAAGCAGAGCCATCTGAGTGCAGTCCTCCAGTCCTAAGTTAGGACTTGCCACACAGCTTAAACACTGCAGATTTTCTTTAAGTATGTTTCCCAGATCTGCTCCAGCTGCTGAAAACATCTCTCCCAAATAGGGACTTGATGATTCAATGGACACTTTAAAATTTGAAACCTTTTTAGTCAATTTGTTTTGTCAGTAATATGCATATTATTTAGACATCTTAAAACCTTTAAAATTTTACACTGACGTAGGATATTGTTGTTGTTCAGTCTTGTCCAACTTTTTGTGACCCCATGGACTGCAGCACACCAGGCCTCCCTGTCCTTCACCATCTCCCGGAGCTTGCTCAAACTCATGTCCATTGAGTCAGTGATGCCATCCAACCATCTCATCGTCTGCTGTCCCCTTCTCCTCCTGCCTTCAGTCTTTCCCAGCATCAGGGTCTTTTCCAGTGAGTTGGCTCTTCCCATCAGGTGGCCAAACTATTGGAGCTTCAGCTTTAGCAACAGTCCTTTCAATGAATATTCAGGACTGATCTCCTTCAGAATGGACTGGTTGGATCTCCTTGCAGTCCAAGGGTCTCTCAGGAGTCTTCTCCAACACCACAGTTCAGAAGCATCAGTTCTTCAGCGCTCAGCCTTGTTTATGGTCCTACTCTCACAGATATTTGCTGTTAATTTTTTAATGTGCTAATTTACCAATTAAACTTTGTATGTATGCATAGGAAAAAAATACAGGGTTCAGTACTAAGACCTAAGACTAAATATTAAAAAAAGTAGGATCATGGCATCCGGCCCCATTAGTTCATGGCAAACAGAAGGGGGAAAGGTGGAAGCAGTGGCAGATTTCCTCTTCTTGTCTCTAAAGTCACTGTGGACTGTGCCTGCAGCCATGAAATCAGCAGACGATTGCTTCTTGGCAGGAGAGCGACGACAAACCTAGGCAGTGTGTTGGAAAGCAGAGACGTTGGTCTGCCGACAAAGGTCCGTCTAGTCAAGGCTAAGGTCTTCCCAGTGGTCAGGTACGGTTGTGGGAGCTGGACAGTAAAGAAGGCAGAACGCCAAAGAATTGATGCCTTCGAACTGTGGTGCTGGAAAAGACTCCTGAGAGTCCCTTGGACAGCAAGGAGATCAAACCAGTCAATCTTAAGGGAGATCAACCCTGAATATTCCCGGAAGGACTGATGCTGAAGCTGAAGCTCCAGTATTTTGGTCACCTGATGTGAACAGCTGACTCATTGGAAAAGTCCTTGACGCTGGGAAAGATTGAAGGCAGAAGGAGAAGAGGGCATCAGAGGATGAGATGGCTGGATGGCATCACTGATGCAAAGAACATGAATTTGGGCCAACTCTAGGGACGGTGAGGGACAGGGAGGCCTGGTGTGCTTCAGTCCAGGGGGTCGCAACGAGCTGGACACGACTGGGTGACTCAACAACACCAACAACTATCTCTGGTTCCAGGCGTCCACAGGGGGCCCTGAAGCGCAGCCCCGCAGCTAAGGTGCGGTGGACAGCTGTGTGTGTGTATCTGCATATAGTTTAGTGTCTTGACCTAAACTCGGGCTCTTTCTCTGTGAGGGCGTCAGTGTCACCCTCTCTCGGGGCCTGTGGCATCGGGAGTCGACACGCACGAGGCCATTTGCTTTAGGAAACCCCATGGGAGAAGCTTGTGGTGCCTGCTCCCCTGCTCTGCTTGGGAAGCCTCAGCTGACGCCCCGGCCCCCTGCACGTGGCCTTTATTCAGTGTGGTATTTACTTAAGTTGCCAAAGTGTCAGTTGACCAGCACAGCCCCCCCGTGGTAAACCCGCCGATTCTCTTTTGATAAGATCCCACCCCGGGCCTCTGTGGCCTCCCCCGGCCACTTTCCCAGACACCTGACTTGCCACGTGGCCGGGAGGCTGAGGACCGCAACCCTAAGCTCCCCCAGCCCGAGATGTGGGTGAGACCCTCGTGGCTGAGCTTCCCGGGGTGCAGCCCGGCCCCCTGGCCCCCCGTGTCCTGCCGGCCGCTCGGGTGTCCCTCCTGGAAGACCCCCTTCTCCCCGCCCCATTGCCCTGGGGGCTCCAAGCCTCTGTCCACTCTCACCCCCGCCCCCTCTGGCGTCACCAAGCCCACAACCCCCTTGCTCAGACACTGACCTTCACGCCCTGCTGACGCCACAGCCAGTGTCGGCCAGCCTGCCTCACTAAGCAGCCTGAGGGTGGCTAGCCAGGGTTGTTAACCGGCCTGAGAGTGGCTAACCAGGATTGTTAACCAGCCTGAGGGTGGCTAGTCATGCTGTTAACCGGCCTAAATGTGACTAACCAGGATTGTTAACCAGCCTGAGGGTGGCTAGTCAGGGTTGTTAACCAGCCTGAGGGTGGCTAGCCATGCTGTTAACTGGCCTGAATGTGGCTAACCAGTGTTGGTAAGCATCCTGAGGGTGGCTAACCAGGGTTGTTAACCAGTCTGAGAGTGGTTAGCCGGTGCTGTTAACCAGCCTGAATGTGACTAACTAGGATTGTTAACCATCCTGAGTGTGGCTAGCCAGTATTGTTAACCGTCCTGAGGGTGGTTAGCCAGTGCTGTTAACCAGCCTGAGGGAGACTAGCCAGGGTTGTTAACTAGGCTGAGTGTGACTAACCAGGGTTGCTGACCAGGCAGAGTATGGTCAACTGGAGCTGTTAACCAGCTGCTGACCGGCAGGGCCCTGAGCAGGGTCAAGAGGATGTGGAAGGTGGGTGGCTGCCTCGGGGCAGAGGGGCGTCTGCTGGAATCGGCCGGCCACCCTGAGGCTGGCCCCCCGCCTGCGGCACCCAATCAGGGCAGCAGAGGGAAGACCCTCTCCCACCACCCGCCTCCCTGGAGCCCGTGCTCCGGGCGGTGTGTGCTGGCTGGAGATGCCTCCCAAGGTGACCTCTGGACGAGGCCCAGCGGGCACCCTGTGGGTTGTTGGGAATGTGGGTGGTGTGGCCATGAGCCTCCCGCAAGGGTGGCGGGGAGCTGCTTTCTGTGCATCCTAGGGGTCTCTGGGGCCCCACGTGAGTGGGGTCGACAGCGTCCCACTGGATTCTCAGGAGCACCAAGCCCTCGGGTTCACCCACGCTGTGGCCCGTGCGGATGGACCACGTTCTGCCAGCCCGTCATCCATGCAGGGACACCTGGGCTGCTCCACCTCGTGGCTGCCGTGACTCAGGGGGCCGTGGGCGCGGTGTGCACGCCTCAGTGAAGCCCTTGCCCCCGGCTCTTCAGGGCACACCCAGAAGTGGGGCTGCAGGGTCCGGGGCGGTTCCGTGTTCGCGCTTCTGAGGAGCCGCCTAGGGTTTTCCACAGAGCCTGCATGGATTTCACGGTCTCGAGGAGAAAGCGGTCTGGTGGGATCACAGGTGTCTGGCCCCCATCCTCAGTCTGTGCTTCCGTTGCAGAGGGGCCCACGGCGAGGCCGGCCGGTCGCAAGACCACCCCCCAGATGGCGCGCCCGCAGCTCAGAACCGAGATGGAGGCCCCGTCCAGGAGGCAGAAGAGACACCCCGAGGAGCCTGGGCAGTTCGCCATCGCCCTGGTCCTCATCTACCGGACCCTGGGGCAGCTGCTGCCAGAGCACTACGACCCAGATCGCCGCAGCCTCAGGTAAGGCTGACTCCAGGAGGCGGGGTGGAGGAATTTCCAGAAGGTTCCAAGGCGCCTGTAGGTCAGAATCTCGACCACTGGAACATCTGTACAAGGACACTGCACAGTGACCCCGGCTCCAGGCCAGAGACCGCTGCCCCGCGATCTGCCTCGGCAGGCGTTCTGAGCGTGCCTGGTGTTTCTGCCGGAGCGCCCCTCCCGACACACGCCCCCGGCTTGGCCGTGTCGCCGCGGCCTGCCACCAGCTGCCAGTGGCCCCAGGCCCAAGTTGTTGTTCAGTCGCTCGGTCCTGTCCAACTGCGACTCCACGGACTGTAGCACCGTAGGCTCCTCTGTCCTTCACCGTCTCCCAGAGCTCGCTCAAACTCATGTCCATCAAGTCGGTGATGCCGCCCAAGCATCTCATCCTCTGTCCTCCCTTCTCCTCCTGCCTTCAGTCTTTCCCAGCATCAGGGTCTTTCCCAGTGAGGTGGCTCTTCTCACCGAGGGCAGCTCAGTGAACACTGGCTGAAGAATCAAACGCCACCCAAGGGCTTTGAGGCCTGAGCAGAGGCAGGCACCCACGGAGGCTTGGCTCTTTTCAACCTTCGGGTCACTTTGCAGCTCTCCTGCCCAGGGCTGCGGTCCTCATGTGCGCCCCTCCCGGGGGCTGGACGAGAGGCCTCCCAGAGCCACAAGAACGGCATCTCGTTCCTTTTCCGGGACGTTCCCTGCAGGCCAGGGTTATCTGGTTCTGTTATAGGTTGTGGGGCCTGACATTTGCTCTCTCATTTCTTCTCTTCATGTTGAATTTCCAGAGTCCGCCTCTGTCCCAGAGGGGCGTGTGCTCTCCTGTCTGGGGTTAAACCTTCACCAAGCCCACAGCCCTCCTCCTCCCCCAGCCCATCACACGCTCTCAAGGGCAAAGGCCCTGAGCTTGCCCGCTTGGTCCGGTCCCTCCTGAGAGACCCCCGAGCTGTGTCCTCCCGGGGCCGCAGGCGGGTTTGTCCTGGGTTCTGCTTTCTGCCTACAGGCTGCCTAACCGGCCCGTCATCAACACGCCAGTGGTGAGCACGGTGGTGTACAGCGAGGGGGCCCCGCTGCCTAGCCCCCTGGAGAGGCCCGTCCTGGTGGAGTTCGCCCTCCTGGAGACCGAGGAGCGCACCAAGCCGGTCTGCGTGTCCTGGAACCACTCCATCACGTAAGGGTGACGTCACCCCTGCCCCCAGCGCTGTGTGTCTCTGGGGGAGCTTTGCTGAGCCAGGGTGCCTGCCCGCAGGTCCCCAACGCTCCGCTGGCAGAGCGTCCTGGTCGGGGGCATTCGTCTGTGGTCGCTTTCTCCCCTTTCAGTCCCTCCTAGGGCGTCAGAGCCCTCCATAAGCACAAGTACACACGCATGTACACACATGCACACCTGGAAACACATGTGTGTGCACACACACCCAGTTATGACCAGGCATGTGTGTGCATGAGTGCACGTGGACACATGCCTGGAAACACAGATGTGCACAGCGTGTACACACTTGCACAGGCACACACGGTGGTCTCTCGAGAAGCCCAGCCCTGCAGGACTCTTGCCAACAGGTGCCCCGGTCAGCACCGGACAAGGCGGGGGCTCGTTCTGGACACACGGGGGTGGGAGTCAGAGACTGGGTCCAGGGTCCTCCTGCACTGACAGTGGGAAATCCCAGATGTGAGGGAGGGGTCCCCGTAGCAGACCAGAGTCCCTGACCTCAGCCGTCCCACCCTGGAGACCCACATGGCAGCTGCTGAGGCTGGCTTTACTGCTCAGAGGCCCCGCCCACAGCAGCAGCATCCGTCTGTGTCCAACCCCCGCACGCCACGCTTGCACCCGGGACAGAGCCTTGAGCTCGCTCCAGTGCAGCCCAGACCTTCCCTGACATTGTGGATCCGCTGACGGCAGGGTGTCTGCCGCGGGGGCCCTGCGGGGCCGTGGGCTGGCACTCCTGCTGGGAGGCAGGTTTGGCTCGGCACAGACCACGCATCATCCCCCTCCTTCTGGTTTTTCCAAATTCTAGTTAACGAGCAGCCAGCATAGCGCCCGGAGGGTAGCAGGCGCTTGGCTTACAAAAGAGAATGAGGGGCCCCCTTTGACGAGGAGGGCGGCGCTGAGGTCTGTCTGGCGCACGCTGGGCCCGGCTGTCTCTCTGGTCACTTGATTAGACCCCGGCAGTAAGCGGTGCGCTAACGATCCGCCCTCCTCTGTGCTGCACCTGCCGGCCTGACCTTCATGTTCTTGGCAAACGTGTGTGAGCCTTCACATCCCACTTCACAGATGAATAGACTAAGGATCAGAGACGTCGCTTGGCTTTCCCAGAGTCAGGAGGGCAGGGCCCTGCGGCAGCCTGTCATCTGGGGCTTCCCTTCAGTAAAACAGGGTAATAATGGGCCCCGCTTCCAGGCAGCTGCCATAAAACTGTGTGCAATCTGAAGATGAAAGTGTGAAACGGACACACCAGGTCTCTTCCTAAATCATCGAGACTCAAAAGGAGACCAAAGCACAAAGTGGCTGTTTGAACAACTGACTAATGTCTCCGACAAAGAGGCCTGTGACACCCGTTGAAGTTTTACTGCGGGATGACGCATGAGACGTGAATTTCCGAGGGTGCCCATTAGAGGCCTGGGAAGGGAAGGAAGAGGGTTCACACGGTCACCGGGGCGGCCAGCCTGCGGTCCTCACAGCGGGGACAGTGGCGCCTGGCCAGGGCACGGCAAGGACGTTGCTTGGGCTCCAGCGGGGCGGGAGGGCCTCAGAGGCCCCTCCTCACCCCCTTTTCCTCTGCAGCACCAGCGGGACTGGAGGGTGGTCGGCCAAAGGCTGCGAGCTGCTGTCCCGGAACCGGACCCACGTCGCCTGCCGATGCAGCCATGCTGCCAGCTCAGCCGTGCTCATGGACGTCTCCCGGCGTGAGGTGGGCACCACCCCAGGGCCGCCCCTGCCCACCTGGCCAGTGTGTCCAGGGACCCATCCCTCTGGAAAATCAGCTTGGCCCCACGCCTACCCCTCTGCGAGCTCTGCCTCTCCTTCTAAGGGCTCTGAACAAACCGATGCCACGATTGCAAACTGTGTTCTGGGAGGACTGGCCAGACTGTGTTAGGTTTCCCATAATAAAACCCCCCAGAAGGGGTTTTCACAGAGGCCACACTGTAAGTTAAAAACTGTGATGGCCACCCCGAACCTCGGGCTGAAACTCCTGGAATATACACCTCACTTCAAAGCAGGGAGCTCAGCAGCCTGTTAGGTGATGCGGTTTATGCTGCACGAGACCCGGGAGGGGGGAACAATAGAGTTATTTCCCTCCAACGCCATACACACCACCCCCGGGAGGACAGAGGAGGCTCGGTCAGGAGCCACAGAAGCGGTGGGCAGCTGATGTTTAACCTCCAGTCTTCAGTGGCCTCCGTGGGCCTCCGATGAGGCCATGGGGCCTGGGGGCAGGGTGGGGCTGGCCGTCGGGGGCGTGTGCTGCTGTCTAGGAGCCGGCCCGGGTGCCTTGGGTACCTGACTTTGTATTCAGGCCTGTCATGTGCCCCGGGCAGCCGGCCATCGTCCCTCCCAGGACGCCCGGTCTGCAGCGGCCCAAGTGTCTGTCCCGTCCTCAGGAGGTGAGTCAGCCACAAGCTGCTGCCGACCAGGCGTCAGAGTGTCAACAGCAGAGACTGCGCCTCTGGGCGGTAGGACAGCAAGGCTCCCCTGGGCAGGGGCACTTTCCAGCGGGAAGCACTGGCCTGCGGCCTGGACAGGGTTAATTGTGAATCATCTTTGTCCACAGAGGGGTGGGTTTGGGGGTCCCCAGATGGCCAGGAAGCTGGGCAGCACCAGGAGCAGCCTCGCAGGCAAAGGAGGCAGAAGGAAGTCCTAGTAGAAGAACTTAAACGAGAGTAGGAGTCGAGGCCCCCCACGCCCGGGTGCTTCAAAGCCAGAGGCATCTGAAGAGCCCCCAGCCTCGGGGAGTGGGTGCTGCCACACTTCCGGAGCACTCGAGGCCCCCCCAGGCCTGGCTCCTCGCTTCCCCCGGGAGCCTGGCTCACGGTTCTGTGCCCGTTCAGAGCAGTGCTTCTAGAAGTTTCCATAGAACCGGTTTGTTTGTTTCCCAAGTGCTGAACCTCCACCGGGCGCCGGACCCTAGACGGGTGTCCGTCCTATTTTGAAAAATATTTGAAAAAAAAAAAATCAGAGGGGACGACTGTGGTTTCCTGCAGCTCTGACACCTCTTGTTTTTTGCATGAGCTGAGACTCTGTTGGAAGGTCTCTCAGCTCAGAATTGGCTCCATACCTCCTGCCAGACAGCGCAAGTTAGGCTTAAAGTTGTTTTTTTTTTTTTTTCCCACTTTTTTGTCTGTTTTTACTTTGGCAAAACACACCTAACATGAACGTGGCCATCTCGGCCGAGTCTGAGCATGCACCTGAGAGCCATGTGGCAGCCACCCTGGCTCCTGTCCACGTGATTAAGCATCAGTGTGTCTTGATTGTGCAAAAGCGCCGTCAGAGCCATGGCTCTCACGCGTTCTCCTGCCCTTGGCCCACCCGCCCGCAGCACGGGGAGGTCCTGCCTCTGAAGATCGTGACCTACGCGGCCGTGTCCTTGTCGCTGGCCGCCCTGCTGGTGGCCTTCGTGCTCCTGGCGCTGGTGCGGACACTGCGCTCCAACCTGAACGGCATCCACAAGAACCTCATCGCCGCGCTCTTCTCCTCCCAGCTGGTCTTTGTCATCGGGATCGCCCAGACCGAGAACCCGGTGAGGACCCTGCCCTCAGCCCCCTGTGGGGCCACCTGGGCACGTACGTGGACCGACCTTCTCCAGGGCTGGGGCAGGAGGGGTCTTCTCACCCGTTCTTGGGGCCGGGCGGCGTGTTTGCGGCTGTTTCCAGGGATGAGTGAGGCTGGGAGTCTGGTGGGAAGCTGGGGACCCAGGCCCTGCACGTGGGCATGTTGCTTTGCCCTCGGCAGGAATCTCCCTGCAAGGTCACCTTGGGAGCCAAGAGCTCTGTGCACATCAACTCTCACTTTTGTGATCCAGACGCTTGCAATTACATCTGAGAGTACACTCTGAGACCCCAGAGTCCTGCAAGCTGTCACTTGAGCCTGAAGCCATCCCTGCTGGGCCGTGTCTCCCAGCCCTGCATTTTCTGGGGAGTCATGGCCACACTCTCCGTGAAAGCACTGGTGTTCAGGACAGGCGATGCGGTGGTCCTGGGTCGGCAGGGTGACGAGAGAAGGGAGCCTGCAGAGAGAGAGAATCGTGGGGGAGAGGAGGAAGGATGAACGTGTGATCACATTAAATACGGGGCGTCTCTCTCAAGCCACCCCAGGTCACGTGGGCTCCTGGGGCATCACAGGGGTTCGTGGGGTGTTACCTAGGCTCCTGGAAGTTATGGTTAGGTGATTATACATCTGATATGATGGACCTCACAGAAAAATCCAGACCAACCTACAGACACATTATAAGAAATGATTAAAGAGTTCAGCAAGGTAGCTGCCTATTATGGGGCTAGATGTATATAATCAGCTGCATTCTTGCCCACCAGCCACAGTCTATTTAAAAGGTAATGAACAAAGGAGGGGGTGGAAACGACAGCACTTGGAGAACCTGGTCGAGACTGAAGTAGTTTGGCTTCAGGAAGGAGAGGGTAAAAGATGCTGGCTGCAGCCAGAGCGGGGGCAGGGCACAGGCTGTTCTGTAGGATGTGAGGGATCTGAGTCCCAGAGGCATGGCTGACGGGGCTGGGTCGAGGTCCCTGGGGCCTGGGGTAGGGACCTGCCCTGGAGGGGAGAAAAAGGCAAGAAGGAGGAGGGAGCGTGTGGCTTGGTCCCTGGCTGGCTGCTAGTGGCTTTTCCTTTTTCCCAAAGAGGTTTTCAGAGACCAGGGGTCACAGCCCCTCGATGGGGGTGAAGGAGGAGGCACGGGCTCTGTGCCCAAGGCTTTGCCTGCGTGCTCTGGCTCTTGGCAACCTCCCTGGGGCCCTGGGGGTGGCAGCATTCCTGCTCACAGGTGGGGAGCCCCGGGGCCGGCCAGGTTGGGT
Source organism: Bison bison bison (assembly GCF_000754665.1). Classification (NCBI taxonomy): domain Eukaryota; kingdom Metazoa; phylum Chordata; class Mammalia; order Artiodactyla; family Bovidae; genus Bison; species Bison bison. The sequence goes on along the minus strand of NW_011487112.1, from coordinate 95,767 downwards.
AACCCGGCCCAGGGCTGACAGTTCATCATGTCTGAGTTCAGGGTCCATCACTAAATGGTGACCCCAATGGCCCTGGGACGACATGAGGCCCACTGACCATCACATGTGCACACGTAGTGATGGCAGGAAGTTCGGAGTTTGCTCTCCTAATTCCGATCTCTCCTGTGGTGAGCAGTGGGCCCTTAGCCTTTCAGTGGGCCGTTCCAGCTGCCCCCTGCTGCTGACACAGGTGTCATTCCTCCGTCCCTCATGCAGTGAGGACTCGTGGTTGGCGCTGTGTTAAGTCTGCCCAAGACCCAGACCCTGGAAGCGCTGCAGCCTCCATCCGTGTGTCAGACGCCGACAAGGGTGGGGCGTTAGGAGTGTCAGATGCCAACCTGGCACCGCAGGGGCTGATGGGAGCGCTGCGCCGGCCCAGAGGACGGCTGAGCAGGATGGTCCCGTCACTGTCCGGTGGGAGGGGCCCGGATCTCTGGTCATCTCTGTTGGCAGGCAGCCCTGTGCCACGGACAGCCACGGCCAGGTCTACGTTTTGGTAAACGGATGGTGACAGGGAAGAGGGTGGCTAGGGCTGAGGCTGGAGGTCAGAGGGGCACCAGGATGGCATCTTCCTGGGGTGGGGGGGGGAGCCGCGG
>NW_011487112.1:92126-95032 GCF_000754665.1 Bison bison bison | reverse complement strand
CAGGACCGGGGCAGGGGGAGAGGGCCAGGGGTCAGGACCCTGCGGACATGGAGGGAGGGGGCGGGGGCGCGATGCCTCGAGTGTCCAGAAGGGGGCGCCACCAAGTGAGCTGGGAACAGCGGCGCATCTGGGTGAGCCTGGACACACCGGTCTTTAGGGGCTGAGGAAGAGCAGAGCTGGGCATGAGGGACCAGCCCTCACTGCAGGAGGAAGCGTGTCTGTGAGCGTGGTGGCCCGGAGAGCATGCAGTGTTAGGAAAAAGGCACAGCCTTACTGGCTTGCTGGCCCGGGGGCCCTTGCAGGTTAGCGCTCTCCCTTCTCTGACCCTCCGGAGGAGGGTGTTAGGGAGAGAGGCAGGGCGTCCAAGCAGACGACCTTGAGAGGGCTCCATGATGACCTTGGCGGTTCGCCAGGCCTGGCACAGAGGACGGGCCCGTATTTGTCAGGCTCCCAGGGCAGGTGGGGGCGCTGGACTGGCTGAGCTGCCCCTCTGCACCTGCCGGGCTCAGCACCCCTCTCCCTGCCTGCGAGTCCCTATCCCTGCGCCAGCCGGGGGCGGGGGGAGGGGGGCTGCGTGACTTAGGGCAAAACCCCTCAAGGGTGTCTTTGAGTGGTCTGAACAGAGGGACGGAGAGCTGGGGACGGGCCACTCCTCACAACCAAACCCGGCGTGAGAAACGCTCAGGGGCTGTTGCTGGCTTCAAGCTCTGACTCACCGGCCTCTGGAAGGGGAGCTGAACGGTCTCCACGCGCTGGTGAGCACGAATAAGAGGAATGCCGTGCGCGTAATTCTGGGGCTTGGCGCCGCGCCTGGCTTTGATGGGTTTTCTGTAAACTGAAGTCCCCTCTCCAGGCGAGGTTTTCATCTCCCGGATCACTGGCAGGTTGAAATGATTTATTGTGCATTAGTGTTTGTCTTTGTTCTGTTCCTGGAAAAGGTAGTACCTTTGGTGCAAAAGCCCCTGAATGTATGGTCCCATTACATTTTAAAACATCGGCTTCTGGCGCATGGGGACTTTTCCCCCCCAAAGGTGGTTTTGTGGGTTTACTTTTCATGTGATATAAGGCAGCACACCAGTCTCTTCCCCCTTCTTCATTCTGCTGAGCCAACCATGGGTCAAAGGTGGCTCAGTGGTAAAGAATTCTCCTGCCAATGCTGGAGACGCAAGTTTCAATCCCTGGGTCAAGAAGATCCCCTGGAGAAGGAAATGGCAACCCACTCCAGTACTCTTGCCTGGAGAATCCCATGGACAGAGGAGCCGGGTTGGCTTCAGTCCACGGGGTCACAAAGAGTCGGACATGACACACACATGAGCCAGCTGTGCTTTGCACAGCGGGGCTGGGGTTGGTATGGGGCGGACCCAGCCTCAGTCTCACCCTTTGCGGCCAGGCTGACCGCTCTGCCCATCCCTAAGGGTGGACTCCCCCATTTCCCGTGCAGCGTTGGAGGCACAGGGTGTGTCTCCAGCCATCACCTAAGGTTCTGTTTTTGCTTCTGCTTGGGTTCCCGCTTTGTGCTGCATTTGACAGATGTTAATCTTAAAAAGGGTCCCTCCCACATGTCCGGGGTTCTGTTCCTGGAGAGAACACCAGGTGGACTCAATGGCAGGTGGCACTGGTGTTTCCAACAAGCCTGGGGCCTGGGGACCCCTCACAAGGAGGCTGCCCGGGACTGAGCAGAGAGGCCTCAGCGTGCATCAAGTGGTGGCCCTCGGTCTCCAACTCCGTGTCTGTTGGGGCGGAAGTGTCTCTTTGGCACAGACGGTGAGACCCGGGGAGGTCTGGCTGGCCAGATAGCAGTGAGGATTGGACAGGATGTCTCAAGGGGTGTGGCTCCGCGGGGGCGTGGCTCTGCGAGGGTTGGCCCAGCTAGGTGTGGCTCTACGGGGGCGTGGCTCCGCGGTGGGGTGTGGTACCCTCGGGGGCGTGGCTCCGAGGGGCGTGGCTCTACAGAGGGTGTGGCTCCGCAGGGGTCTGTGGTACCCCGCAGGGGTGACCAGGGACTTTCTCCTCCTCCCCCCCATCTGTCCTTCCTCTGCTCTCCTGCCAGTCCAGCCTCCTGGGACCTGGAGGGAAGCCTGCCCAGCCGCTGGGCCTTGGGTTCCCGGACCGGGCAGCCAGCCTCCCCCCAGCAGGACGGGTGAGGCTGCTCTGGGCCAAGGCAGAGGTCTTGAAGTTCCGTCCCTGGGCACCTGGCCTCAGGCTGGACGCCCCGATCCCACAGTGTCCCCAGTCCCGCCCCCCCAACACTATCTTCCTCCTGTTCTCGCCCCACCTTCGGTGTCCAGGGACTCGGGCTGGTTGCCAAGGCCCCCAGAGGCCGGAAAGCTGAGCCTCGACTATGGAGGTTGACTTTCTCTTCCCGACACTCGGCCCCACCAGCCGGGGACAGAAACATGACAAACGCTGCCCACCCTGCTTTCTTCCGTGGGAGGCAGAGGCCCCGATAAATCAGCACAGGCACGGTGATTTCTTTCTTATTTGATGGCGTGGTCACAGGGCTGAGGCTCCATCTCACCGGCCGCAGCTGGACTGCGGAGACCTGCAGGAGAGCCCGAGTGGTGGATGAAGGCCACGCTCACCATCGGGGCCACAGCCTGAGCTGTCTCCATGATACGTATTTTTTAGTGTTAAATGAAATGGCAACATTAAAACATTTGGAGCCATGAGGTGAAAATACAGATTTCTAGCTTCTAAATCTCTCGAGGCTGAGTGCACCCATCACCCCGGGTTAGGCTCACTCGTGGCGCTGACCTCGGCTGGGGGGCGGGTGTCCTGGGGCCCCAGGCACCTACTCCCTGTGCTCTGTTCCGCGTGGGGAGCCTGAGACGCTGGCACTTGGCGCTCAGCTGCACTTGGGTCAATCAGGGAAAACGACTGAGCTGCTTTCCTTTCTCAGACCTGCG